>NC_056741.1:1641559182-1641856682 GCF_019279795.1 Protopterus annectens | reverse complement strand
ACCTAGTACTTACCACTCCCACTGACGAGCTAGAAGGCTTCCCTCCAACATAGAAAGGCTTGGGGTCTCAGAAGCTTACAAGCAGTCCTGGATACATCAGATCTGTACCTGGACTAGACTAGTTACAGGAAAGGCGGGAAACAAGTGCAAATGGGGGCTTTTAAACCAGAAAGTTGAAAGAGATGGAAAAAACTGTCCAAATGGCCAATAAGCTACAATTTCTGGGCCAGGAACACTCTTGTTGTGGTAGATAGGCTACCTAGTACTTACCACTCCCACTGACGAGCTAGAAGGCTTCCCTCCAACATAGAAAGGCTTGGGGTCTCAGAAGCTTACACGCAGTCCTGGATACATCAGATCTGTACCTGGATTAGACTAGTTACAGGAAAGGCGGGAAGTAAGCACAAGCGCAGTCTTTTGATTTAGAAAGTTGAAAGAGATTGATAACTACCCAAATGGCCAATACACTACAATTTCTGGGCCAGAAACCACTCTTCTTGTGGGTAGGTAGGCTACCTTGTGCTTACCACTCCCACTGATGAGCTAGAAGGCTTCCCTCCAACACACAAAGGCTTGGGGGGCGGCTCAGAAGCTTAACAACAGTCCTGGATATACAGCAAGTTTGTATCCGGACTAGACTAGTTACAGGAAAGGCAGGAATAGAGGTTAAAATTTATATTTTCGTTGTTTTACAGAAAAACAGCTAAAACAGCAGTAAATACATTTCAAATGCAGTGGAGGCTAGCACACGAGTGTGTAGCAACATTACGGCAGATACAGTTTAAATAAATGCAGTTAAATTAACAAATGACTAAAAACAAGTGGAGAAGGCAGTAAATTAGAAGGCTACTAACAAGCAGTAATAAGTGCAGAATAAGAGCAACTGAATAGATAGCAGGCACAACAGCAACGTAAGACAGTTACAGTAGGAACAGCTGAATAAAGTGTGTGTGTGTGTGTGTGTATATATATATATATATATATATATATATATATAGATATATATATATAGATATATATATATATATATATATATATATATATATATATAGATATATGTATATATATATATATATATATATATATATATATATATATAGATATATGTATATATATATATGAGTATATATGTATATATATATATATATATATATATATATATATATATATATATATATATATATATATATAGATATATATATATATATAGATATATATAGATATATATATATAGATATACACACACACACACACATACATATATAATTTTTTTTGAGGGAGGGAACAGAGCAGGATTAAGAGGCTACAGGGTTTGTCCTTCCCAAATGCTCTCTATGTACACAGTGGATACAGCTGAAGAGATGGGACTAGTAGGAGTGCCTGAAATATGATCTCACTGCACTCGGTTGAGTGAGCAAATGAGATGGGCCCAGAAGGAGTATCCAGATACAAATTTACAAGAGGGGCGGGCAGTCTCAAAGCCACTGAGATTAAGGCCAAAACAAGACCAGGGAGGGAGAGTGGGGAACTAACTGTAGAGACACAGAGCCCACAATATTCAATTCAATTAATATTCAGCGGGAAAACCAAAATAAAATGCAGTACTATATGATAAAGTGCAGATAAGTGGGGTTGGCATCTATGTGTTCAACAAAATGTGAATGAGAATATTGGCTGCTCTGTCATGTCTTGAAGCTTTCCCTCTTTATTTCTGCAATTATTTGGCTATCCTGATGCTCACAATGGGAGGAAGTACTTTGCCTGTGGCTTTATTGAACCACAGTCCTGTCATGGTATCTTCTTAGAGGACATCTGATAACTGGTCCATTTGATTCACTGGCCCAGTATGAGCACCACCTGATGTACTGAGATCCTCTTTTTATTCTTTTTAAGCAGTGTGGTAGGTTGCAGTCGCTCAGGTTTTATTAAATGCATCAAGTAGGCCACTACTCTGATTTGCAGTAATTTATGTTGTTGAATTATATGAGTTTTTGTGGTCATCACTTGCATAGTCATGTAACTATACAACTGTAATATTTGCCGTCACAAAATATAATGCCAGACATCTGGAAAATAACACTGATTTACCTCTCTTCCCAAGCAATCTAAACCTTAAAAACACCTCACACTTTTCCATCCTACCCAGCCTTAGCAAGTTGCTAGGAAAAATTGATTTATATTCAACTGTCAAGGTACACTCAGCATTACAACCACCTAAATGTAAACCAGCATGGATTCTGGAAAGGTCCCAGTACAATGACATGAAGGTGTAATGGACAAAAAAACCTAAACCTAACTTGACGGGAACAATATTCATTGACCTCACAAAAGTAATCAATGGTGAAATCCTCCTCACTCTTCAGGGCATTGACCTTAGTAGCAGTTAAATTAGGGTCTTCCTTTTTGTAGCCCTCTCTCACTCGGTGTGATTACCACAAGGTTCTATCCCATCTCCTCTTTATTTCATTATTAAACTATCTCATGACCTTTCTACTCTGCAACTCATCCTATATGCTGATAACATGGTAATCTTTAGGTCCAGCTGCAACCACTCTTCAGTTGAAACAGCTATGAAAATACTTTGCCTCTCTGCTTTTGGCTTATTAACCACAAAATAATACTCAGCCATACAAAAACAAGCACACACACACAAAAATATGCTATTTGGCACTATCCCAAAACTTAAACAAGTCACCTATTATTATTACTGTTTGTAGCACACCAATGGAAACAATCATGTCCTTCGAATACCTCAGTTTGTGGCTAGACTGATCACTAACATTCTATATCCATATTGAGAAATCAAGGACAAATTTGAATTCCTTTCTCTTCTGTGCCAGGAAAATCTCTTACTACCTATCCAATCAGCTAGGGTTTATATAGGCAAAAGGGGTCCTGTGGCTCATGTTTGAGTACTGGCTACCCATAATAGCCACAGTCTCCAAGGAAAAACTCCTCCACACTACAGACTATTGAACATGGTCTGCTGATTCATCACCAACTCCCCTCATGAGCACCACTGCCTCACCCTAAAAAAAAAAAAAGCAAAATGGTTCCTAGTGCAACACTGAGTAGACCTACTACTAGCCTCTGTCATTTTCAAACTTCTCTAACCTGACTCGTTCCCACCAGTAGCTGCCTCTCATCCTGGAATACTTGGCTGACTTGCTTCTGAGTGGTCTTTCTTTTTCCTCTATCAAGATCCATGCTTCAGCCATTTCTGCTCATTGTTCTTTTGAGCAACCCATTTTCTCTCATTCCCTGATGAAAATGTTTCACAGAGGTGCTTGCAACTTACAACCTCCCAGAAGGGCAACTACTCCAGCGTCGGATCTTAATTTTGTTCTAGAGAAACTCACTCTTCCTCCTTTTGAGCCAGCTGCCACTGCAGATTTAAAGTATCTCTCTTGGAAGACTGCCTTCCTCTTGGCTATAACTTCAGCAAGGAGGGTTTCAGAGTTGCAAGCCTTGATGGCTGTGGAGCCCTTTTTTATTTTCCATGCAGACAGGGTCTCTGAGAACCATCCCTTCCTTTATGCCTAAGGTGGTTTCTAGCCTGACTCTTAATCAGTCCATACACCTTCCTACCTTTTTTTCTAATCCTCAAAATAGAGGTGAGAGGATCCTACGTTCTCTTGATTGTGCACAGACAGCTCAGGTTTTACCTGGACAGGACTAAAGACCTTCGGAAAACAGCACAGTTATTGGTCAGTTTTGCTCCTGGAGCCCAGGACAAGACTATTTCTAAGCAAACAATTTCTAAATGGATTGCACATTGCATTACCTTTTGTTATTCCTTTCATGGCAAGGTTCCTCCTGAAGGGGCTGGGACCCATTCCACTAGAGCAGCTTCCACTTCTGCAACCTTTCTAAGGGGTGTCCCTCCTAAAGACATTTTGGAGGCTGCCATGTGGTCTTTTGTTCACACTTTCACAAAACATTATAATTTGCCTCTGTTTTCCAGAGCTAGGGCAGGGTTTGCCACTGCTGTGTTGTAGGGCATTATCTCTAACCTTTGATTCTTTTGGTTCCTCTTCCCTTTTCTCTGGGCTTTGGTAATCAACCCATTAGTTAGGACTGTAACAGTGAAACAAGATGAACATAGTACAGTTGTGTACACTTACATAAATGTAGATGTTCGAGTGTGTATTCACTGTTGCAGTCCTGGTTTCCCTCCCTCCTTCCCTCTTTTTTTGGTCCTCTCTCCTATTCTCTTTTCCTGAGGTACAGGCTATTTTTGATATTTGCCAGAATTGTTTTGGTCTAAGCCTTATTTTCTGGAGGCTCCTGACTGTTATGGCAAGAAAGACTGAGGAAGTGACGTTGGTTGCCTTCTTTGTATCGGACGCCCTGACGCCCTTTACAACTGACGGCAGCCAACGTAATTTTTACTTACCTTTGATATTCTGGCTGACCGAGGGCTACCGGGAGCCGGATAACCCATTAGTTAGGATTGCAACAGTGAATACACTCAAACATCTACACTTATGGTAAGTGTACACAACTGTACTGTCTGTTGCCTTGAGGTGGTAACACTATGTATAAGGTGTGCAAAAGGATTTTCTAACCACCACAAAGATGATTATGTAGGTTGATGAGACTCTTAACACTGCAAGTCCTAGATGACTGCCAAATTCAATTTATATGGTAAGCAGTAGTGGTGATAGATTTACTGAAGGAAGCTATGCTGCATTTCTTGGTATTGTAAGTACTGGTACTGTCATGATGAATAGACCAAGCATTTGTTTAGTCCAGCCCTAGCTAACAAAGTTGAGTATCAGAATGGGATTTGATAACCGCTTCCAATTTACGGTTACTAGCAAACTTGTTTAATTTTAATCCTGTGATATTGACTATGTGACAGAGAAATAAATACTGAAGTGGAGGGGGACCCCAGGACAGATCTTTGTGAGACACCATTGATGAGAATTTCTGGCTAGAGCGAATACTGCTGACCTTAACTGTATGGGTTCTGTCAGATAACTTGTTTCTTATCCCGTGAATTATGAATGATGATAATGTTGAGTTGAGAACGTTTCTCAATAGTCCCAATGGGAGGGATAGAGTCAAATGTTTTGGCAAGGTCTGTCTGAGCAGTATGGACTGTATGCCCCTTATCCACGGCCTCGGTAACCTCTTCACACAACTTAAGCAAGTTGAGTAGACCTAATCTGTCCTTTGCAAAACCAAACTGGTATGTATCCAGGGATATAAAGTCACCTGTTTTATTAGATGTCCTTCCATTTCACTGTTGCAGTATTCCTTGTAAGCATCCCCTGCCAAGGGTGGCACAACGTCCTGCCAGTATACCAAAGTCTTTAGGTTGCTAATGTTATACCGTACATCACATGTATGCTGTTTATGTAGGGCATAAAGGTGATGTCTGGACGTACCATCCTCAGAACCTCTTTGCTGTCAGTCCAAATGCTTTCTTTGATTATCTGTCTGAATGTTCACTTCTTTTGCTGGTTCACCAAGCTGTTTTTCAGATAAGTGCCCCACGTAGGTTTTGTTATCTTTATTCCTTTGTTTTTGTTGCTTGTGGGGTTCATGTCATCCATGGTAAAAAGGGTAAATGCCAGTACGGGAGACAGATTCCCCATAAAGAACGTCATGAGGAGCGTTTATTTTGTATAGGTGCTTCCCATGACAATGTCCTGTTGTATTTGCCAAGCTTTCTCCACAAAGACTCTGCATAATTGGCTTTCCTCTTTGGCCATATATTTAGAAAACCAACTTCTTAAGCTTTTGTTAAAAGATTCCATTAAAGGAATTTCCCACTTTGAGGGTCAGCCTACAAAGAAGACCAAGAAAGCTAGGTCTTTTTCTTCAACTGTGCTGCCTCCACTAGATGTCTCTCTCGAGGCTAGTGAAAGCCCAGAAGATCGCCTGGCTCCTTTGTTGGATTTCTCTGCCGTGATCATTTCGGAGGCTGGCATAGATCCAGCTTATTGCACTTTCTTGGAGACCTTGCCGACATATGCTTCAGATATTCAGGGGAGCCACGACTGATTATTACTGAAGGGACCTAGGGGTGTTCTTCAGATTTTGGTTAGAAAGGTGGTGCTGACTATTATTGTAGAGTGTTGTGCAGGGCCTGAGCCTTCTAAATTTTATAAAGCTGATGTCCCTTTGAAGAAGTAATAGAAAAAGGTAACCGTGTTTCTCTTGCTGCAAAGGACCCTCAGAGTGAATGGCAGAATTTCACTCAATGTTTGTTTTAATGCTTTTATGGCTTTGAATCCTCCTCAAGGAGTTACTGTTCTAGTTCCTCCTTGGTCTTCTACCCTTCTTAAGAGGACTGTGGAACTAGATTATGTGGAGGAAGATTCAGATGTGGAATCTCTTGCCTCTTCTTCCAAGATTCCTTCTCCCTTAGACTGTGGTTTTGAGGAAGAGTAGTTCACTAGTCCTGACTTTCCTTTTGAGGAGATTTCCTTTGGGGACGCATTTTCCAGAATGATGGAATTTTTCAAATGAGATTGTGCCCAGGAGTCTGAGGTTCAGAAGAGGTATTACAAGCTTTTGCAAATGGACTCTCCTCGACCTTCTGCTGTTCCTTCTGTTCTGGCTGCCTTAGATGCCTTTACTGCTGTATCTCAGGCTCCTGATTCCCTGCTCCCTGCTCCCAAAAAAGCCTGATAGGTTTTATAAGGCGCCTGATGAGTGCAAGTTCCTTTATAAAGGCTCATCTGCTGACCCTTCAGTGGTGTCTTTGGCATCTGACAAGCCATTTAAGTTCTGCCTTATACAAAGTTGCTTCCTTCTTATAAGGACAACAGAACTATAGAAAGACTGGGTAAGAAAGTATATACCTCTGCTACCCTTGCTCTTAGGGCTGTTTATTATCAGACCCATATGACAAGATATATTTTGGCTGTTCTACCTCAGACCCTGTTAGGTTATTTCTAACCTTCCTAACTGTGAGGAGAAGACTTTTGTTATCCCCTTGTTAGGGACTTCTTGGATGACTCACAATTCTATTAAATGCTGTTATGATGCAGCAGATGCTTCTTTTAGGGCTGCTACTTTTTGGTTCTGTGCTGAGGAGATATTCCTGGCTTCAGCTTCAACCTTGGCCTGATGACATTAAGGCCAAGTTTGATGGATGCTCCTCTGGATAACAAACATTTGTTTGGTGCTGCTGCTGCAGAATCGTTTAAGACCCTACAGGGAGAGGGTAAGACCTTATAAGATATATCTTTGTTTCTCCTGTACCTAAAATCCAACGGCATTACCCTAATAAACTGGTCTTTGCTCGTAGGCAGTCTCACCCTTCCACCAAAGGTAAGAAGGGTGGTAGATTAGTTCCTCCTGCTAAAGCTACACAGACCCCTTTAGCTCAGAAATGAATTCCCTTTTCCTGACAAACCAGGTGCTCTCTGGCGGTCTTGTTTTTCTCAGCCACATTCCTCTTTCTCTTCATCTCTTGACTCTGGGAACTATTCAGGAAGGTCAAGTTTCTCAAAGAGGAAGGGGTTTTATTCCATAATGTTCTTTGTCCCCAGGAAAGAGACTTTGAGACCAATTCTGGATCTCTCTCACCTAAACCCCTTTCTGAAGGTCCC
Organism: Protopterus annectens; assembly: GCF_019279795.1. Classification (NCBI taxonomy): domain Eukaryota; kingdom Metazoa; phylum Chordata; order Ceratodontiformes; family Protopteridae; genus Protopterus; species Protopterus annectens. The sequence goes on along the minus strand of NC_056741.1, from coordinate 1,641,849,114 downwards.
TTGCTTTCAGATGTTGTCCCTTCAGACTTTGTTTCCTCTGCTGCTTCCTCAAGTTTTCTAGTTTCTCTGGACCTCAAGGATTCTTATCTTCTTATCCCCTATTCTTCGGGAAGTTTTTATATTTCTCTGTTGCTTCCTGGCATTTTCATTTTTCTACTTTGCCCGTTGGCCTCTCTGCTGCCCCAAGGGTATTCCCTAAATACCTTGCTTCTGTGAGTGCTTTTTACATGCTAAGGGGTTTACAGGTCTTTCTCTACCTGGACAACCTACTCTCCACAGATCTCCTGCAGCATCTTCACTTTGCCATTTTTTCTCCTGCAAAGCCTAGGGTTCACTATGAGTTTCCAAAAGTCCTTCCTGATTCCTTCACATGGTCATGTGATTCTGGGATGCAGGATCTAGACTCTTCCAATGCTGGCACCCCTGCCTCCTCCCAAGGCCTTAACTATCATTGCCTTCTTTCAGGCCCTTCTTCCTCTGGCCTCAATTACAGGCAGGGATTTTCGGAGAGTTCTGGGTTTCATGGTCTCCACCATTCCTATGCTCCCTCTAGCCAAACTCCACATTAGAAAGCTTCTGTAGTTTCCAAAGTCATTTTGAGCTTCAACACTGTTGTCCTCTAGATTTCATAGTCCCTCTTCTTCCCTGCCTCAAGCTGGAATTTCAGTGGTGCATTCAGCAGTTGTCGGTCAATATATGCCTTCCTTTAACCTCCACTCCCCTTCAAGATGTGGGTCTTTCTTCGGCTGTCTAAAAGTGCAGGCCCCCTGGTTGCTTCAACAAAATAAAGACCACATCAATGTCAAAGGAATGATGGCTCTTCTGTTGGCTGGTATACCTTTTCATCCTCTTTTCACTCCAGGGCCCCTCGAGATACTTACAGACAATACCACAGTGATTTGGTATGTCAACAAGCAAGGGAGGACAAATCTTATCTCCTTTGCAGGTTTGCACTTAAGTGTGGGAGCTAGCTATCAAGTGACACTCCAGGCAGTTTACATTCTCTCTGGTCAGAGCATTATGGCCGACTCTCTGAGCAGGTCCATATTACAGTCCCACAAGTGGATGCTTCACAGGGATGTATTTTTGGACATTGTCCATGAATGGGGTACTCCTCAAGTAGATCCATTTGCCTCTCCTCTCAACAGACAACGTCCTGTTTTTTGTGCCAGAGCCCCAAGTCCTCTGGTCTGGAAGTTGGACACCCTGTCTTTTTCCTGGAAGGAAATGTTTCTTTGTCTTCCCTCCCCCTTCCTGGCATTCCAAACTCCTGTTCAAGATAAAGCAGGAAATTCCCAAAATCTTGCTGGTGACTCCCTTTTGGACCAGGCAGCATTGGTTCCCTCTCTTCTGCCTTTGCCTAAGCGCAATCATCACATGTTACCTCACAGGGTGGACCTACTTAAACAAGACAAGGGATGTCTCATCCATCCTCCCTTGTCCACTCTTCAACTGACACTGTGAGTGACAGGATTTTGATTCAATATAGATGCATATTTTTTCTGAAGATGTGTTTAGGGCCCTGCAGGAGGCCAGGAAACCCACTACTAGGAAATCCTACTTATCCAAATGGAAGAGGTTTTCTGTTTGTCTTTCTTGGAAATTGGAGCCACTTTTTGTGGATGTTCCTTTGGTTCCATCTTAACCGAGTGAACTGCTTAGTGCTGGGTTGGCATATTCTTCTGATAAAGCACTCGTCAGCTGTTTCTGCTTGTCTGCCTTTATCACCCCCTTTAGTCTTTAGATTTGGAGCTAAACAGTTTCTTAAGGGCGCCCTTCATTTTAGACCACTCAAGAAGCCTGTTCCTCCTTCCTGGGAACATAATTTTGTTTTGGAGAAATTGACCCAGGCTCGTTTTGAGCCTGTGGCTTCAGCTTCCTTGCAGCATTGTTCTTGGAAGACTGTTCTGGTGTCTGAGCTTCAAACCCTTATGACTGTTCCTCCTTTTTAGTTTTCCATAAGGACAGGGTGTCCCTTCGTACTAATCCTCCTTTTATGCCCAAAGTGGTGAATGTGTTCTCTTAATCAGTTTATTCATTTGGCCACTTTTTTCCCTTCTCCACAATCTGCTACCAAGAAGGTTTTGCACACTTTGGTTGTGCATAGACAACTCAGATTTTATTTGAGCAAGACGAAAGCTTTTCGCAAATCTGATCAGCTTTTTGTTTCGGGTCATCCTCAATCTTTGGGATTGGCTGTTTTCAAGCAAACTATTTTTTTCTGGATATCTAAAGCCCTTTTTTGTTATTATTTTCATGGCAAGAGCCTTCTTTTTTCTGTTAAGTTTCATTTTACTAGGGCTGTGGCTTCTTCTGGTGCTTTTTTCAAGGTTTTAGATACTAACTCTGTTCTTGAGTTAGCTACCTGGACTTCTGTGCATACTTTTGCCAAGCACTATAAGTTGGATGTGATATCCAGGGCTAGAGCTGGTTTTGCTAGGGCCATTCTTTATGGATTCCTAGTGTGCTCTGTTTGTCCTTCCTCTTCCTGAGCTTTTGCACTCTCTCTGTTGCAAGGAATACTGCAACAGTGAAATGGAAGGACATTTACAGTTATGGTAAGATTTTACACAACTGTACTTTCAGCTGTTAAGTTTTGCAGTATATTACGGCTAAACATTACAAACTAGTAGTCCATTGGTCGTTTTGGGCCAATTCCTAGCTCCCTTCAGCCCCCTGCTATAAAACACGCTTAAACGCAGTAAGCTGATGCAAGGAGTTACCACTGTTGCACACAAGAGCAGCGGCGGTTAAACAAGGTTAAACTATTTGGGCCATCTAAATTCCACTCTTCCAATTTTCCCTTAAAACTACCTTCCTCGAGCTGTACTGCTGATCTAACCAGCATATCCTATAACTGAAAAGTTCATCTCTACTTGATTCCCAAGTAGACTATTCTCTATCTGTAAAGCCTAGCACTTACTTGCACCTTGATAAAGCACTCTTATTATAGATAGTACCCCACCAGCCTAAAACCCACTTCCCCCGGAGTCCTTTGAAAGTCTCTTTATCTACTACTTCTAGTATGTCGAGGGATCAGTTGCTAGTGTCCTCTCCAGCTCAACTGGTGAACCTGGGAATATTGAGGCAATGTTACAACTGCCTCATGTACACAGACAATCCTCTCCTTCTCCCACAAAACACAAATACATGCGAGATGCAACTATACGGCCAAACTGGAGGCTGAGCTCTCTCAACATAGGACTGGCAAGACCAGACAGGAGGAGAAGGTAACCACACACAATACATACCCAGTCACACATGGTACCATCACAACTTCAAATCATACACATACTCACACAAAGACATACTCGGAGGCTCTGATCAAAAATTTACCAAAACAGCAGAGGCCACCAAAGCAGACACCCAAACAACTACCACCTCACGACCCAACACATGCAACACATAGACCACACAGTCAGAGTGTCAAACAGTCACAGCCCTTAAGGCCAAACAAAATGCCAGACACACTTGTCATTGGTGATTCCATAGTCAGACACACTGACGCCCCGCCCACCAGACTGAGTAAAGAGAAGGTCACAGTAAGCTGCCTGTCAGGTGCTAGAATCCGCCACATAACGCAAGCACTCAGGTCTCTCAACAGCAGGTACAAGTACCACTCAGTCATTGTCCACGCTGGTGTCAACGACCTGAGACGCACTCCTGGACTACATGAAAAGGGACATCGAGGAGCTCTCTGATTATGTAGCCCAGGCAGGTATGACCCTGACCTTGAGCAGTATCCTACCTTCACCTAGAATGATGCCACAATACAGTGATAAGATGATCAGCTTTAATAATTGGCTTAAATTCTGGTGTCATTCAAAGGGGATCCAATGTCTGTCTGCCTGGGATGACATGCTGGACAAGCCACGCTCTTGCACCTGTCACCCCTGGGCTTCCGGATATTGGCAAAGGCTCTTGCCACCCCATAGTGCCTTTTTAGGCAAGGCTCAAATTCTAAACCTACCACCCTAGAACACCAAAAAGGAAAAAAACTAAGGGTAATGCTGCTCAATGCCAGAAGTCTCAATCTCAAGATGCACGCACTGAGGCCCTTCTCAATATGGAGAACATCGATGTCTGTGCTGTGACAGAAACCTGGTTCAAGGCTCCTGAGAGCACCCCAGCACTAACAGGTTTCACCTCATATCATGCCCGCCCCAAAATCCGGACAACACCAAGAAAGGAGGGGTGTCCATATTCATAAAGGACACCCACACCTCAAGGTTGGTGGCAACGCATGATGCATCGGAGACCATCCAGGTGCAATTAACCATAGGCAAGACTGCTCTGCAATTTGTAGCATGTTACAGGCCACCCTCTCAAACTCAGGAACCTCACATGGCCTTCCTGAAAACATTGGAGGGATAAATGTATCTCCAAACACCATCATACTAGGTGACTTTAACTACCCTAATATAGACTGGGAACACTACTCAAGCCCGAACACTCTAACCCAAAGATTCCTGGAGTTCATAAACTCAAATGCCATGGAACAACTAGTCACCATCCCCACAAGAGGAGAAAACATACTTGATCTCATCATCACGAACATGGGATCAAAATGTTCAACACCGAAGTATACCCCTCACTGGTGAGATCAGATCATAAACTAATCTCGCTGGAGGTCCTCATCCCGCCCACCTGAAACAAAAAGACCACAGTGAAAAACTTCTCAAAAGCCGATTTCACACTTCTAAAACTAGTGTGGTCTCCTTTAAGGCCCCTGAGCCAGTGGTAAACATTACTCAAACCGCTGAATCACTTACAAATGCCTTCTACCAGCACCTACAGGACTGCATGGATCAGGCAATCCCAAACAAAACTAAGACTCTCTGTACCAAAGGCAAGCCCAGTCTGGTGGACCCCAGCCATAAACAAGCTCTACAACAAAAGGAGGAAGCTACTACAAGATAGAGCAAAATCCTTGAAAGGTAAGACACCTTTGATCATTATAAGTAAAAAACTAAGAGCTCTCATAAAATCATCCAAGGCAAATTTTGAGAGAAAAATCGCCAAGGACTCTAAAGAGAATCATAAGGCCTTCTTTAGCTATGTTAGAAACCTAGGAGGAAACTCCCAGATATGCTCAGAATTAGTTCAAAATGATGTGAAAATTACTGAACCTACACACATTGCCAACATACTGGCTGACAGGTTCAGTGCAAACTTCCTCCCCCAAAAGGAGAGATATCTATTCCAGAGGATTGTAGCCCCCCAAACATCTCCAACGCCCAGGTGAGAACTGCCCTCACTAAGGCAAAATCACAGCATCCATGGGACCGGATGGTGTCCCCGGCTGTGTGCTTCATGAACTCAATGAGGAATTAAACCCACAGTTAGGACAGCTGTTTAATCTTAGCCTCACCTCAGGATACGCACTCAAGGAGTGGCGCCACTGTGGTCCCACTTCATAAGGGCGGTGCCTCCACAGACCCTGAAATTACCGCCCCATTAGCTTGACAAGCCTTATCTGCAAAGCCATGGAGAGGATCATAATGGAACTCATAAATAAAGACATAGGAACTTGCAGACTTTGGATCCAACTCAGTTTGGCTTTGTCAAAGGCAGATCCTGCCTCTTAAACTTGGTTGACTTTTTCGAGACAGTCACCAAGGCCATTGATGAGGGAAAGGCAGTCCATACAGCCTACCTCGACCTGGCAAAGGCCTTCACACAATACCCCACTTAGGTATCCTCGAAAAACTCATCAGCTTGAATGTAAACCCATACATCACAAGATGGGTTGCAAACTGGCTAAGTGACAGAACCCACAGGGTCAGAGTTGCTGGAGCCATGTCAGACTCAAAGCCTGTCACAAGTGGTGTCCCACAGGGCTCAGTCCTGTCCACTCTTGTTCGCATCTACTTTTCTGAAGTACAAGCAAACACAGGAGGGTTATGGCTGACAAAGTTTGCAGATGACTGCAAACTGGGTGCCATAGTCGAAAACACATCTGACACGGATATCCTCCAGAAGGGCCTCACAGAAATGGATAACTGGTGCCAGAGCCATGGCCTGAAGTTAAACGCCAAAAATGCATAGTCATACCCTTTGGGAAAAACAAGGCTACCCCTAGCTACCATATAGGTGGCAATCCACTGAGCACAGAAAAGTCATCAGAGATCTGGGGACCCAGGTTGACAGTAGCCTTTCGCTTGACACTCATGTTGCTAAAGTAGTTAGGAAAACCTTCTATATCACCCACCTGATCATGAAGGGATTCACATCTAGATCAAGGGAGGTCATCACCCTGTACTCATCACTTATTAGACCTATGATTGAGCACAATGCCCGCTCGAATGTATCTGACCAGACACCTGCTGCAGCTTGAAAGGCCCCAAAAGTTCCTCACCAAAAGGATAAAGGGTCTCAAAAATATGTCTTATGCTGCCCGACTGAAAGAACTCCAGCTCTATTCAGTCTCATACCGCTTGCTCAGAGGTGACCTGTGCCTGACATATAAGGCCATGTCAAACCCAGATTTGATGAATATGCTTCACCTCAAAAATCTAGATCCTCAGAACCACAAGGGCGGAGACTTAAACCTTGACACGGTTATAAATAGAACGTGCTTGAGGGACAGATTCATCACCCAGAGACTCCCTATGCTGTGGAACAAAATCCCGGTACATGTGAGGCAGAGCACCTCTCTGGTCTTGTTCAAGAGGAATCTTGACCAATGGATGGGAGATTGCAGATATACCCCAGGGATTACTTCAGCGTCACTGCTTGACAGAGGCACAGCAAAATGATAGGCATAGTTTTTATTCAAACTAAAGGGGTGGCGAAAGCCACATAACTATGGGCTAGGCTTATAAATGCCCTTGGGCAGATAGCCTAGTATGAACCTATGAACCTATGAACCTAAATAATGCTAGCAAGACTAACAGGGCTATACTTTCCAGGGTGAGTTGTGGGACCAACGTTTGTGTAAAGACCCTAAATGGTTTCTCTACACCTCAGGAATGTAACCATTGTAAAAAATCTTTGGTTAAACAGTTAATGGGAGAGGTTTTGCTAGGTGGGACTTCACACTTCTCAGTATATTTGTAGGGGCTTTTTAAGGACTTGTGGAAATAATTTTTAATTTTGGAAAGTGTCAAAAGGGCCTGGTCCAAATTGATTGGGGGGGGGTGTGTATGTATAAAGCAATGAAGGGGGTGGAGAGAAGTTGGAATTTGTAAGACTATTAGTTATGTCCTTTGGCTCAGAGAAGAGGTACCATTAGAGAAAAGTTCACTGCAGAATTATTAGATACTTTTGACCTTCCTAATATAGCTGAAAAAGGCCTTAGTAGTTGCAACTAATTGAAAAGAGATCCGTAAATTCATAGTTTGGCTTTACTTTCCATAATGTTAAGCCGGAGAGACTTATTTATCTGTTTCATATCCCTTTTACAGTAATGAAATGGACATCTGGTGATGACTAGGAGGTTTTTCTTTTCTCGGTTGATGTGGCAGTCCTATTACAAGAGTATAATAAACTTGGCATTATGCTTATGGTGGACTGGGATGGATGACTCCATACATCTTTCTAGGAGATTCAGAGCAGTAGATAGCAGCCTCAGAAATTTGCTGGAGAGCTATATTGTTTGTGATTATTGGTAATATCAGTAAATGTTAAATTATTAGTTTTGGAGTAATCCCCAAATGTGGAAGGGATCACATAGCAAGCTTTCATTGATCACAATGGATGGTCACTTTTGACTAGGGGAAGGGTAACAAAATTGGTATGTTGAAATTGGGAGAAATTTTTGTGAGGATAAAAATCAATAAGACTAACACGTCTGATGAGTAGGGGGATAATTTGGTTTAAAATATCATGCCTTTACAAAGTCCAGAAATCTCTGATCAGGTTTGTTGTTGTTGGTATATGTTTGCCAGTTTGTGTGTGTGGATGTAGTTGAAGTCACCTATAAGAAAGGAATTTTGTTCAGCTGGTAACTACCTGGTTAAGGTTTTCTCCATGCTCTAAAGGGTCACAGACAGAGATTTATAATTTGATAATGTAATTGAGTTTGTTATGTTTAACTTAAAGTAGGTTCATTCATTTACCTCCATATTTTTGTTGCAGGCAGTGTGGCTAATAAGGCTTTTCATCCAGTGTTGTTTGAAAAATGCCTTGATGCACTGAGGAAGAGCTGGCCAGCTGAAATGGATTTAAGTCGAAAGCGAAAAAAGGATGTAGGAAAGTCATCCCAAAGTGATCCAAAAGGAAGGAAGCGTAATAAACCAGTGAGGAGGGAGAAACCTGATGTAAGAAAAATTATACTGTAACAGTTAACTTTTTGGAATTGTGTAATGTTATTTCTTCATATTATACTAGTATTGTTTTATGTATTTTGTACTTTGGACATGTTATGTGCCTTCATTGTCAGGTTGTGGCTGAAGGTGGACTTTAGCTTGGTTCACTTGTCTGTTTAAAAGGTAATGAGAAAAGTGCAATGCATGACTTTCTTGCATGGCTTCATGCTGCTTTGAAGTCATAATTGTTAAAATGGTCTTTGTCTCATTCCTCATACCATTAATCAAGAGGCAGTCCCACCATCTTCTCCATTTGTTCACATTTTACTTGTCTAAGGCTGAAGTCTGCATGCTACAATGCAGTTAGTAAAGGTGAAACCAGAGGAGATAAAGGAGTTGTGTTCCCTCTCCTTTCACGCTTGTTTATTTTTATTTCTTGCTTTCCAGGACTTCCAGTAATCTCTGAATAAGGTGTCCTCTGTTCAACTATAGCACGTTTTGCTAGCAGCCTTAGTCCTCTTCACAGTGTTAAGAAGTGGGTATATAGTTTTAGGGAGATTTACCTTTTAGTACTTGTTCGTTTAAGAAGTCTAGTAGTATGGTGTAAAGTTGGTGATCCCATGGCCCTGGGAAAAGAACTGTTATAAAAGTGTTGTATGTTACCCTATCCAGTGTTTCATACAGACAGTGAGAAGCCAAGATGGGTTATGTTCTTGTATTCTTTTGGACTGGTATATTTAAGGTCTCCAGCATTTCTTTGTTGAGCAGGATTGACTTCTGGTCTCTGCCAGCACAGTGTTTTACAATTTCCCAGAGTTCTTTCAGATTAGTGCTTGCCTCTAGTTAGCCCTGCTTACCCTATGGTACTTCAGTAATTTTTTTGAGTAAGTGTCTTTTAAGTGGCGTTGGTGAAGAGACCCACCCAGTATCAGTGAGGTTATACTTGTTCCAAAACTGAAAGATAAGCCTTTTAACACATGTATTACAGGTGGATCCTAGCCCTGGTGTTTCATTTGTGTGTCCCCAGCTGACCATAAGCTGCATTACTGCACCACTTTTTTGTCTCTGGTGCTAGCCCCCTACCTGGGTGCTGGGACCACATATCTGATGAGCTATGCAGGGAAAGCAGAGCAGAGTTGCCTGCATTATATGCACCTGCCATGCTACATGCTATTGAAGAGGATTTTTTTTTTGTGCAAACTTGGTAAAGCCATTGATGACATATGTGTCCTCACATACAATGTCCACTAGCTGCAGTCCCCCCACCCCAGTGCCATAGTTTATACCAGCAATTTGTCTCACCAATACAGCATATCTGTATCACTGGGTATGTGTCTACATCACTGACAGATACTCCTTTCTTGTTTCTTTTGGTGTAGAATATAATTGCAACAGTTTAAAGAAACTGTGGTGTCATTGATTGCAGTTATTTCTTGATGATCTGGCTTCCTTATTTGGTACCCTTTTATCCCATAAATTGTTTAACTACCTCTTTGTACGGGAAAGCAAAGGGTTAATGCTGTGAGCTGTTGAGCTTCTCCTTGTTCTTCTGTGCTGGATTGTCTCAATAGTTAACATACTGTGCAACTCTGAACAAGAAAAGATAGAGAACAAAAGGGCTATGTGGTATAAAAAAATGGTAGGTGGTTGCCTTGCGCCTATCCTCCTAAAATTAAATCCTCCAGTTCTAACATTGTTTTGGACTCAAGTTTGATTCACTGTCATTGAAATGAATTGTAAGAAGCTTCATATCAGTATGTTGGGTCTTTTTATCCCATCTGAGCCTCATTAATGGTCTGGAGTAACATCAAGAAATCAGCTTGATGAGTATCCCAAGTTGGAGAATTCTTTTTTCACTCTAAACGTTTTTTTTTTTTTTTTTTAAATTATATCGCCTGCAGGGATGGCTGTGTTGATGTAGGATATAACTTTGCACATTGATTGCAGGAATGCAAACTTCCCACCTCCCATGTGTCCAACTGGTTCTTTTATGCTGCTTGCACATTTTAGGTTTTGGGCATGTTTTCATCATTGAAAAGTGCAGTCCCGCATATATGTTTTACCTGAAGGAGTAAGGTCTTCCATAGCCTTCAGTCAGGTGTACCACTCAGTGGTGAAAGTGACTTTTGCCAATCTCCATTGGAGGGTCTCCCATTTATCTTTGGGGGAACTATATTTTCAGGAATTTGGTATTTACTGAGGTAAATGACTTTGGGACCCTGTCTTCTCAGAGGTGACTACACAGTTTGTGGCCTCCTGAGCTTCTCAGGCATAGGGCTTATATCCAGTTGCTAAAGATTATATAATTACTGGTTTATGGGGAAACTTGAGGCCTTGGGAAGGCACCCTTCAGTTTCCAACTAGGCAAGTGCATCATTGTCTTTTCACTGATTATTTTTTTTTTTTCCCCCGAATGATGAGCCTGTTTCTTTCAGCTGCTGCTTCTTCCATAGCCTCTCTTTTAGCCTCACCTGTACTGGTCGTCTTTAGTCAGTGAAGACTTGTAGGGTGATAGCACACCAGTATCTGGGACTTGTGTGAAACACGGTTGCATATTAAAAGTCTTGGTTGGGGATGTTGGATGCATGTGGTAGGGCATTGCGGGGCTGTTTTCACTGTGTGCAAGTCATTATCAGCCCAGTAACCTTGTACCTTTATTTGCATGCTCATCTGCCTTATGGAAATGCAATGTGGCCAGGTCTTTAGAGCAGGTGGTGAGTGCAGGATCCTATCTAAGGATGTGTCTGTTTGGGGCATCTGAGGAAGAAATGAGCAACCCCATTGGGAATTGTTTCTGCTGAGACAAGGACTTAATGTGCTTGAAGTTCTTAAGCTTTCTTGACTGTATGTCCTTGGAATCATGTGAGCATTTGTTTATCACTTCTTTCAGTTTCTTGGAGGGAAGGCTCTCCTGAATCTTCCATTTCTTCCACCATAGGATTGCTCTTTAAAGGATGTTATTTTGTAACACTTGACTCCTCTCCACGGGTGGATATACACTTTCCTCTGAATAGAGAGAAATGCTTTTGCTGGGTCTGGGATTGAATTTTGGCTCTTATGCGCTGGTGAGGAAAGAGATGCTCCCAGTCCCTGGATTCAACCCTGTATGTTTGATTTAGGTTCTTGTCTGACTTTAGGTACTTCCAAAAAGAAGTGTCAAAAGACAAAGCATGCAATTTCATCTACCATTCCATCTTCTCGGGAGACTAAAGAGGAGTGTTATTTTGCTTAGGGCCTTTTTAAGGCATTTCAGTCTTTACAGTCTGCTTCTCTTCTCTCACTCAGAAAAGGAAGAGATCGCCATCTCTTTCTAGTAGTGACTCCCAGTATAATTTTGGAAGAGACTGGTTTAGATTATGCCACCCAGGTGTCTTCCCCTGCTTCTTTAGAGCAGACTGTGAGGAGAATAATTCTTTGATTCTCCTGTAGAGGAAGTCTCATTTTCAGACACCATTAATAAAATGAAAGATTTCTTCCAGTAGTAGGAAAATTGAATTTTTGTCACCAAAAGAAGGTATTGCAAGCTTTATAGGTGGTAGAAAACACCCAAGCCTTCAGCTATTACTCCTGTAATAGGTGCTGTAGAGGATGCTTTTAATGCAGAAGAAACTTCACCTGGGAGTCTGTTTCCTGCTGTCTAGAAGCCTGATGGGTTTTATAAAGTGCTACAAGCCCATAAGTACTACTTCTGTAATCCTATGGCAGATGGCTCTGTTACTTCCTTAGGCAAGGAAGCTCAATCTGAATTCCTTACTGCTACAAATGCAGTTCCTTCAGGTAAAGGTGAAAGAACCTTTGATAAATTTGAGAAGAAAGTTTACTCTGCTACTCCCTTCCTTTACAGAGATGAATAAGGAGCTGGCAGATTTACCTTCTCCAGAGGCTAAGGCCACCCTCTCTAACATAATTTGTTGCTGTACCTGTCAGCAAAATTCCTTGAAATGTTTGTACAGTGCTGTGGATGTTGCATCTTAAGTAGTTGCCACTGGTTCAGTTAAGTGCAATTATACTTGGCTTAAGTCTCAAGAATTTGCCTGCAGAGGTTAAGGTGCAAATTCTTGATGCTCCCATTGACAAAAATGTACTGTGTGGCTCTCCGGCTTATTACTTGAAAAGTTTTGAGAGGTGGTAACTTGTACAGGAAGTTTAATAGATTTTCTTTCAGTTTTCCATACATAGATGCAGTAGGAACTACCTTTTAGTCATGGTTCATAGGTAGGTACTAGGCTATCAGCCCAAGGGCCTAAGCAAGTCTAGCCAGCAAGGTTCCATAGCTTACGCCACCCAAGAAAGTTATTTTCCTGTGCCACTGTCCAGCAGAGACAGAAGTGATCCCTGGGGTGTATTTCCTATTTCCCATCCACTCATCAAGATTTTTCTTGAAAAGTGCTAATGAAGAACTTTGCTTGACATAGATGGGTAGCTTTTTCCAGAGTATAGGAAGTCTCTGGGACAGGAATCTATCCCTCAAACATGTCCTGTTTATTGTGGTGACAAGGTTTAGGTCCCTAGAGCATGTAGCTCGGAGGGATTGGGATTTCTTTAGGCGTGGCATGTCCAACAGCTCTGGGTTTTGACATAGCTTTATATGTTAGGCAGAGATCACCCAGAGATCACCTCGGAGTAGGCAATATGCTACAGAGTAAAGCTGGAGTTTTTTGAGGCGGTCAGTGTAGGCCATTTGTTTGAGGCCAGTAATCCTCTTTGTGAGGTACTTCTGTGGCCTTTCCAGGTGCTGCAGATGTCTTGTGAGGTACATTCCAAAAGGGGCGTTTTACTCTATAATAGGTCTAATGAGTGACGAGTAGAGGGGAACGATGACCTCTTTTTTTTTTTTTTCCTGGATGAGAACCCTTTTATGATGAGGTGTGCCACATAGAAAAACTTCCTGACTACTGTGGCAATGTGACTATCAAAGGTCCACCTGGGTCCTAAGGTCTCTTATCACGCATTCGGTGTTAAGTAGATTGCTGCCTATGTGGTAGTTCATGGGTACAGAGTTTTTACCAAAGGGCATGACACTGCACTTTTTGGCATTGAGCTTGAGGCCATGGCTCTGACACCAGGCATCTGTCTCAGTGAGGCCCTTCTGTAGGATGTCCACATCATTTGGGGACTTGACTATGGCTCCTAGTTTGCAGTCATCTGCGAACTTCATTAGCCAGAGGCCTTCTCTGTTAGCCTGTACTTCAGAGAAGTAGATACCAAACAGGAGCGGTCCCAGGATGGAACCTTGTGATACTCCACTTGTCACTGCTTTGAGGTCAGATTTGGAGTCTGCAACTTTTACAGTGTGGGTTCTGTCAGTGCGCCTGTTGGCAACCCATCTTGTGATGTAGGGATTTATACCTTTCATGCCTTTGTGCTGTAACTCAGAGCAGATCTGGGTGTTGCCATCTAGATTCTTGACATAGCTACAGAAAGCCTTTCAAACTGTCAACCAAGGTGTTAAGCAAAACTCATTAACAAAAAAAGCAAGGCAGTTCCAACAAAAAGGATGGTGCCCAGAGTCAAAACAGGCCAAGAAGGATGTGTGAACATATTCTTTTTCTAACCCCTCCCCACCCTGGTCCTCCTCTAAACCTAACAAACAGCGTTTTTCTCTACTTTTCCCTTTGGGTCCAGACCACAGCAGGTGCTTGTATGCTGGTTGAATTAAGACTCTCTCTTTCACCAAATCTAGGAGATTCTCCTACCCTTTCTTATATTATTTTTGGGAGTTATAGGCTTGTCCCAGATCCACACATCTTTTCATAGGTGTGTACTAGGCTAATGGCCCTGGAGCCTTGACAAGCCTTGCCCATAGGATTACTTTGGCATCGTGCCCCCCGACCTTTGTTTCCAGTGCCACTGTCGAGCAGAGCCACTGCAGTGATCCCGAGGTGAATTTTCTATTTCCCATCCACTCCTCAAGATTTCTCTTGGAGGCCCAGTCAGGTACTCTGTTTGACATGTATGGAAGGTCTTTTCCATAGCATGGGCAGTCTCTGGGTTATGAACCTGTCCCTTCAACTTGTTCTTTTGATTGTGGTAATGAGGTTGAAGTCTCTGGAGTGTGTGGTGTGGAGGGATTGGCATTTCTTTAGATGTAGCATTTCTAACAAAGCTGGGTCAGGCATGGCTTTGTAAGTCGAGCAGAGATCGCATCTAAGTAGGCGATATGAGACAGAGAATAGTTGGAATTTTTTGAGTCTGTCCCACTAGAGCAAATGTTTTAAGGCCTAGTATCCTCTGTGAGGTATTTTTGTGGCCTCTCCAGTTGTTGCAGGTATCTAGTGAGGTACATGCCAAATGAGGCATTGTACTCAATGATTGGCCTAATGAGGGAAGCGTAGAGGGAGACTGTGACCATTTTCTTCCTGGAAGGAAAACCCTTAGTAATGAGATGTGCCACATAGGATTTTCTGACCACAGTGGCAATGTGGTGGTCAAAAGAGAGGTTGCTGTCAAACCTGTGTTCCCAGATTTCATAACGCTTTCTGTGTTCATTGGGCTACCATCGATAAGGTAATTCATGGGAACCGAGTTTTTTCCACAGGGGATGACTACACATTTTTTGGCATTGAGCTTAAGGCAATGGTTCTGACATCATTCGTTGGTCTCAGTAAGACCTTTCTGTAGGATGTCAACATCACTTGTGGAGTTAATAATAGCTCCTAACCTGCAATCGTATGTGACCTTTGTCAGCCAGAGTCCCTTCGTGTTGGTCTGGACTTCAGAGAAATAGGTACCAAACAGGAGATGACCTAGGACTGAACCCTGTGGGACTCGACTCGTGATTGGTTGGCAGTCTGACTTGGAGGCAGCTACTTTCACACTGTGGGTTCTGTGAGCCAGTTTGCAACCCACCTAGTGATATAGGGGTTGATGCCTATTGACTTTTTCTATGATTCCTGAGTGGGGAAGAGTATCAAAGGCCTTGGCCAGATCAAGGTAGGCTGTATGAACTACCTTGCCTTCATCCATAGCTCTGGTGACTGACTCAAAGAAGTCGACCTGGTTGAGCAGGCATGATCTACCCTTCACAAAACCAAACAGTGTGGGAGCCAGAGTTTGGAGATTCCCTATATCCTTGTTTATTAGGTCCATGATGATGTGTTCCATAGCTTTGCATATCAGTCAGGCTGATGGCGCGATAGTTCCCAGGGTCTGTAGTCACTTCTCCTTTGTGGAGAGGGATGACTGTAGCAGTGCGCCATTCGGTAGGGACAAAGCCTGAGGTGAGACTGTGATTGAACAGGGCACACAGGTGAGGTGCCAGTTCACTCTGTAGTTCATGTAGACCACAGCCAGGGATATTGTCAGGTCCCATAGAAGCTGTATTCTTGGCCTTGGACAGTGCTGTTTTAACTTGTGCATCAGTAATACTGGGTGCCTGGCAATCTACTGGTATTGTAATTGGTCCTTTGGTGGGGGAGAGAGGGGTAAATTTGGCACTGAATCTGTCGGCCAATGTATTGGCAATATCTTTTGGCTCAGTATAGGAGGTACCGTTGTGCAGTAACTTCGAGCAAATCTGGATGGGTATTGCTGTGGAGATCCTTTACATAACTATAGAAGGCCTTGTGGTTGTCTTTACTATCTGCTGCAATTCTGTTTTCATAGCTAGCTTTATAGAATTTGATGAGGGATCTCAACTTTTTGTTGAGGCTGATAAGGGAGTTTTTCCAGTCTTGGGACTTCACCTTATTCCACATCAGTTTCCTCCTCCTGTTGTAGAGTTTGTTTATGGCAGGGGACCACCAGATTGGCTTCCTTTTTTTTTTGGAGGAGAGCATCTTGGTTCTATTGGGTATGGTAAGATCCATGCATTTGTGTACGTGTTCGTACAGTGCATTTGATGTATGATTCGGCAGTCATGTAACTATTTTCTATTTGCATGGGTGCTGTGAAGTTAGCCATCTTTGTTTTTAGGAGCCCAAAGTTAGCTTTGGAGAAGTTTGTCATGTTGGTTACCTTTGCAGGGGGCTGTGGGGTTGGAGGGATGTGGATTTCCAAGGTGATTTGTTTGTGGTCTGATCTAACCAGGGAGGAATTGACTATTGGTGTAGAGCAATGGTCGCCCATGTTAGTAATGACCAGGTCAAGAATGTTGCTACCTCTAGTGAGGGTAAGAACAAGCTTGTCCAGGGCATTGGAATTAATGAACTCCAGGAAACGTTGGGCAAGTGTATTGGTGCATGAGTAGTTTTTCCAGTTAATGGAGGGGTAGTTGACGTCACCCAGTATGAGAGTGTTAGGTTGGACCCTAATATTCTCCAGGGTGCTTAGGAACGTGGATTGAGTCTTGGGACATGGTCGGGGACCTATAGCAGGCTACGACCTGAATCACTGTCTTGCCCAATGTTAGCTGCACCTGAAGTATCTCTGATGTGTTATGTTGGGCTACCAGTCTGGAGGTATGTGTATCCTTTATGAATATGGAAACATAACTGCCTTTGGAGCTTCGGTCCAAGTTCTGAGACCGAAAGGTTTGGAATGAGTTATAGCCTGATAGTGCAGGGGTGCTTTCTGCTGCCTGGACCAGGTCTCAGTTACAGCACAAATGTCGAAGTTCTCCAGTTTAAGGAGTGCTTCGAGCGAGTGCATTTTGATATTTAGACTTTTAGCGTTGAGCAGCATGACCTTCAGACTGCATTAGTTTGTAGTTACGGTGGTAATTTGGTCTTTGGAACACCACCCAAAAAAGGCACTATAGAGGTGGCAAGAGCCTTGGCCAGTATCCAGAAGCCCAGGGGTGAAAGATGCAGGCCATCTCTGGCCAGAGCATCCAGGTCTGTCAATCATGTCATCCCAGAAAGACAGATAACTGGATCCCCTTAGAATGACAACAGAAACTTAGACAATTGTTGAAATCAGTCATTTTCTGCTTGTACTGTGGTATCATTCTGGGTGATGGTAGGAGGCTGCTGAGGGCTAGGGTCATACCTGCCTGGGCTACATAATCCAAGAGCACCTCTATGTCACTCTCCATGTAGTCCAGGGAGGTTGGTCTTTGGTCATTCACATCCACATGTACAACGACAAGGTCATATTTGTACCTGTTGTTGAGGGACCTGAGTGTGTGCGTTATGTGCCAGATCCTGGCACCTGACAGGCAGCTGACCGTTACTTTCTCCTTATTTAACCTAGTGAGTGGGACATCAGTGTGCCTCACTATCAAGTCACCTATGACTAGTGTGTTGAGTATGCTGTTTTGCCTTAGGGGCTTTGGTTGAGTGGCACATTGTTTAGGAGAGTTACGTGTTTCATGATTAGTGCTGTGCTGTGGTGGTAGAGTGCATTTCTGCCTTGGAGGTGTTTGCTGTTTGAGTAGATTTTTATTGAGAGCCTCCACGAATGTGGGTGTGTGGTTTGTGTTTTTATGTTAAGGCAGTGCTGGTGTGTGTTTTGGAGGGCTGTGTGTTCCATATGGTGTGGTGCAAGTGTTGACCATCTCCTCTTGACCATCTGTTTCTGTCTTGGCTGGAGAGTGCATGGCTTCCAAACTGAATATAGA
Source organism: Protopterus annectens (assembly GCF_019279795.1). Taxonomy (NCBI): domain Eukaryota; kingdom Metazoa; phylum Chordata; order Ceratodontiformes; family Protopteridae; genus Protopterus; species Protopterus annectens. The sequence goes on along the minus strand of NC_056741.1, from coordinate 1,641,831,366 downwards.
AGTGCATCTCTCGCAAGTCTGAGTGTTGGGGGGGGTAAAAGGAAAGGGTTGTCTGTGTACATGAGGCAGTTGCTACATTGCCTCAGGATGCCCAAGTTCACCAGGTTAATAGGAGAAAGCACAGAGAACTGACCTTTAGATATGCCTGGAGAGGTTGGCATTAATAATAAGTACTGGAACTGTTTCCTTGTAGAATGTTTAGTGCTGGTAGCACTTTTATGTGCTATAAAAATTGCTACAAGAAGTCTGGTAAAGTGCTAGACTAATAAGGCTAGTAAAAGTGCAGGAGAGGAGATAACTAGCAGATCTAAGGGAAAAATTGAAGAGCAGACTTTTTGGTACCCCTTAGAAGCTTACAACCAGTCCTGGCTACAGCAAGTATGTATCTGGACTAGACTAGTTACAGGAAAGGTGGGAAACAAGCGCAAACACGGGCTTTTAAACCTGAAAGTTGAAAGAGATGGAAAAACTGTCCAAATGGCCAATAAACTACCATTTCTGGGCCAGAAACCACACCTCTTGTGGTAGATAGGCTACCTAGTGCTTACCACTCCCACTGATAATCCAGAAGGCTTCCCTCCAACACAGAAAGGTCTGGGGGGGGAGGGGCTCAGAAGCTTGCAAACATTCTTGGATACAGCAAGTCTGTATCTGGACTAGACTAGTTATAGGAAAGGTGGGAAACAAGCTTAGAACTTTTCTGTAAAAAAAAAAAAAACACACACAGCTTAAACAGCAGTAAAAACAATTCAAATGCAGTGCAAGAGAGCACACTTGAGTGTGTAGCAATTTTTTTTTTCAATAATAATTCTTTATTTTATTTTTTCCAAACAACTAATACAGTACTACCAACTACTTACAATATGTACATGAATGCTTCCAACAGTTACATAGAATCATTATACATACCTATACACTTCTAAAAAAAAAATAATGAAGAAAAAAGAACTAGTAACCATATAAGACTTATCTCAATAAAATTCAACAGTTATTCAGTTTTTCCCAGCGAATAGTGGAATGGAACTTTAAGCTAATACAATGTTAAAGATTTGTTCCCATATTTTTGTATTGTTTACATTTTCTTATGATCACTAATTAGAAATTTATGTGCTAGAATATGTTTGGTGGCTACTATCTTGAAATTTTGCCATGATGTCTGTAAAGGGTTCAACCAATTGGAAGCTATATATAACTTCATCAACAAAAAAATATTGACTAGTATAATTCTTTGGGTTCTTTCCAAGTTGGGTGGTGGAATATGTAAAATCGTAAATTCCCAGGAGAGTGTGGTTGAGTGTGTAGCAATTTTAAAGCACATACAGTTTAAATAAATGCAGTTAAATTAGAAAATGACTAAAAAGTGCAGATAGTAGTAAATTAGGAAAGAATCAAAATGGAGGCACTTAGAGTATCAGAAAACAGTGCCAGCAAATACATATATAATTCAGTCAGGGAAAAATCAAGACAGTTTAGAACTCTAAACAGTTTAAAAAGTACCAAAAAAAAAAATACTGATCAACTCTATATTTCCAGATTGTTTGAGAAGCACACGCAGTCTGAACACAAGGAGATTCTAACAATAGTATGCAGTACTTTATGGAGAGAAGATCTTGTTAAGGGTTAGTCCACAAGAGTGTAGACCACAAGAACCTTCTTAAATTTAAAGTAACTCGCCTGAAGCACAAGTGCTAGGACCAAAGCTTAAAATGTTTGGAATAACCGATACATTTAAGTTACCAGCAGTATTAAATGCAGCAGAATAAAAGCACTCAAGACTTAAGAGCACACAGCAAAAATAAGGTAATAAAGTATGAAGAACATGATTACAGTAAAAGCAGCTGAATAAAATGCGCAATTTTTTTTTTTTTTAAGTGGAGAGAGGAAACAAGTGTTCAAGGTCAAAGAAGCAAAGGGGTAGTTCTGCCCAAATAATCTGACTGCACTATGTTGAATGATCAAATGAGATTGGACTGGGGTCAGTGACCAAGATCAGAATTGCAGCAGGGGCGCGCAAATCCAAAGCCACCAAGTTTAAGACTAAAAGAACACTTGATAGGGAGGGCGGGGGAAAACGGTGCACACAACAGCAAAAGACAGAAACAGTACGGAAAATATATAAATAATAAAGCAAATATACAGCACAGTGCAAACTGAGTTGCAAAAAGGGTACTTATCAGTTTGGAATATCAGAAACATTCCAACTCTGCTCACAGTCAGGAGAATTCAGGTGTCTGTTATATCTGCTTTGCACAAATTCACAGAAATTTGTGCAGAATGCACATTGTGCAGTGTAAGAAATATGTGACTTTGAAACCATACTAGATTTCTCTGTCTTGTTACCAAAATTCAAGTTTACCCTCCACACTCTTTCTTCTGTTTCCTCCCTTATGTTTTTTTTTCTTGATTCTGGATCTGAAGGTAAATTCAGACAATTTTTAAGGTATTCTCTCTCTCTGGTTCACATTTTTAGTTCCCTTCTTTACGTTTTAGTCTTCCCACTGATCCAAGTGTATTCAGAGTTTAAGCTTCATTAATTGCTTTTTGCAGACTCTAAGGCATTCATGTTTTTTTCTTGTTAAGATGCCTGCCTAATTTTTGGAAAATGTTTTCAAAATTGTCAGGAACTTGTTTCAAAACTTTAGGTTTCATCTGTACCTTTAGAAGCTCTCCCTGTCTCATGACAATCACTTTTCTAAGGTTATCCTCTAGACACGTCATTAACAGTGGTTTTTCTTTCAACAGACAAGGCAGTGTTTTATCACACTCCATTTTCTACAGTTTTCACAACTTTCAGTGATTACTGCAAGGGAGTTTCTTAGGATACTCTAGTACATGGCCTCCTCAATCGTGATGGTCCCCCTAGCCAGAATATCCACAAGGAAAATCCAGTGATCTGAAGTGGTTAACTTCATTTGATCAGCAACCTGTGGGTTACGGATCCGATATGGATCCGAGCCGGCAGCATACCAAGCTAAAGATCCGAGCTCCAAGCTCCACCCCCTTACCCATACTACCCTGCAACCTCCAATCAACAGATCTCATTTGACACGTCTTTGCCAAGCAAGGGATTCCTCGAGCTCCAGGCGAGTTTAGTATTTTATAGTTGTTTATATAAAACTTTGGGTAATTAGTTGCTTGTGTGTGTGTAGTATTTTTCTCTTTGGATAGATATTCTTTTTTCTTATTACTTTACTCTATATCCCTCTTATCCTTCGTATCTCTATCACCAGTAGGCCCCTTTTCCTTCAAGTGTGCATGTGAGTGTGGGTATGGCTGATAGAAAAGGTAGCCTGCGGATGGTCACACTCAGTGCCTTCTTTGCTTGGGGGTGGCCCATCTTTCCTCAGGCCGCCAAATTTGTGCAGCCTTTAACCCCCGGGCTTTGAGAGACAGGAAGAATATGCTGATTCTGGCGGGCCTTCTACCCGTGGAATCGGCTTCTTCTAACTCCTCTCCCTCTGTAGCGACAACCGCGGCTGCGGTTGCCCAACCATCTGGCCCTCCTCCCCTGGCTGGGACTCACCCTCCCACCTCGTCCCAGGGAGATAGAGAGGTGAAAAAAGATAGGAAAGAGAGAAGGGAGCGAGAGAAAGAGAGAGAAAGGGACAGAGAGAGAAGCCACAAACGGCGGGTCGAAATGGACCCCTCTGCCCATTCCGCCAAGGTTCTCCCTTCCCCATCGAGAACTTCCAAGCCTTCCTCCCCACGGCTCCGTTCCCCATGCTTCTCTCCAGAGTCGGAGGAGAAGGCCCGACCATCTTCGAGGTTGTTGCGTCGGCCCTCCCGACCTGCTTCGGTGGCCTCGTCCAGATCTACTAGAAGCTTCTTGGCGGCAGATATGGACCAGATGATGTGTCGCTTTTTACAGACTCAGCTGCATATGGGAGTGTTGCTGCCTCCCCCCCTCCGGGGGGAGTTCAGTTCCACTGTTTGCCATGATAGCTCCTTCTCCGATCCACTACCGGGTTTCAGTGTCTTCGGATCCGAGGAGCCTCTGAGTCAGGGAGTCGGCGGAGATTGTTATTGCTACCTCGACACCGGCCATGCCCTCGAGCCTATCTGATCCCTTTTTGGATCTGAGCTCTCTGAGTCGAGTGCCGGGCGCTGGATTCGAGGGGGGCGAGTGTGTCGTCGGCTCCATTAAGGTCGGAGCACACTGTCCACTCGGATTTGAGTGCTTTGGCTCCGACTCCGATCCCTTTATCGGATCCGAGGGTGCCGGCCACCTGTCGTAGAGAGGCCGGTTCCCCTTCAGCATTCGATGTTGTGGAGAGGGTTCAATCTAGAGGAACGAGACCCCTCGCTCTGTTGTCAGGATCTGCCCCTGCTCCCTCGCAGCTCGGTTTGTCCTTTATCATCCAGTCCCAGGGACAGCCTTAGTCATTGACGCCCCAGCCAGTTCCCCTGGAGGAACACAAATCTGTTGGTGAGCCCTCCTTGGACAGTCCCCCAGAGGAGATTCCTCACAAGCACCTGTGCAAAAGGAGGCACTTGGATTCCCCTGAGTCCCTCACTGAGGATACCGATTTGGAGGAAGGGGAAGGTTCCCCCAAGTCACTTCCCGACGACGTCTCCTTCGGAGACATTATGGAAATGCTCCGCCAAAGGGGGGATGGTCCACCAAAAAGCCTTCTTTGGACGAGTCTGTATTCCTGAAGGCATTCGACACAGGTCCATCTACCTCTTGGGTGTCCCCCCCGGCCAGCCCTCTGGTCGACCTGATTACCACGAGGGCGTGGAAGGAACCGGACACTGTAGAGCCTATCCCCAGGAGGCCCGACAAGATTTTGAGCACCCCTACAGACCAAGCTTCATGGAGCAAGGGTTCCCCTGTAGATGCCATGGTGGTGGCGGTGGCCACTAAAAAGGAACTAGCTCAGGACAGTTCCTCAGTCCATCCCCCCGACAAGGAGTCCCGGGCAGTGGACCGTATTGGAAAATGGATGTTTGCTTCAGCTACCTTCTCTATTAGGGTGCTGAATTACTTCGCCCATGTTATCAGACTGCAGCAGGACCTGGTTAAAGAGTATGCTGAGTCTCCCCCAGAGTCCATGTCGGCCGAGGATAAACGGACTTTCTCGGCATGTAAGGCCACTCTCAAATCGGTGTCAAATACGTCTATGCGGCTACTCTCCCACGCCATGGAAGGAGCTGCTAGAGCTAGCGGGTCCTGTATCGCCTTAAGGCGTCATGCTTGGCTTCGGCTTTGCGATTTCTCGGAACCTTTCATGGCATCCTTCGCGAATGCACCCTTTGACGGGTCTACCCTGTTTGGGAAGACCGTCTGCGAGACGCTGGTCCAGAGCGAGAAAGACGGGAAAACGCTGTCAGCCATCAGACTCCGCTTCTCTACACCTCAAAGGTCCTTCTCCAGGAACCAGCGAGGGCAGAAGAAGATGCGGTTCCGGAAATCTCAGCAGGCCCGGAACGCTCAGGACTCCAGAGGCAGAGGGGGACAAGGTGGACCCCGGCCCAGAGGCAGAGGGGGGTCCGAAGAACTTCAGGTCACGGAAACCCTTTCCCAACCGACCCGCGCGGCATCCCTTAGGGTTGCCTGACTGCTCCTCTCTGGAGGCAGTCGGGGGATGTTTCTCGAGGCACCTGGCTCAATGGGAGTTCATCACGACAGATCACTGGGTGCTTCAGATAATATCCAGAGACTATTCAATCCCCTTCATAAACAAGCCCCCTTACTCAAGGCGCCTCCTAGATGTCCCACCCACTCAAAGGGAGGCAGAGGCTTTGGAAATAGAAAAGCTGTTAGAAAAAAGAGCCATCCAGCATGTGCCCCCAGGCCAGTCCGGATCAGGCATCTACTTCAGGTTCTTTCTGGTGCCAAAAAAGACTGGGGACTTGAGGCCGATTCTCGACCTGTCAACAATGAACCTTTTCGTTGCCAAGGAGAAATTCTGGATGGTCACGCTCCAGTCCATCCTGCCCTTCTTGCAAGAGGAGGACTGGATGTGCTCCATAGACCTCAAGGATGCGTACTACCATATTCTCATGGACAGACTGTCCAGGAGGTTTCTCCTCTTTCAGCTAGGGGCCAGTCATTACCAGTTCAGGGTCCTACCCTTCAGTCTCACCACAGTCCCCAGGGTGTTCACCAAGGGTAAATAAGCATCTGTTTAAAGCTCTCAGTTTTAAAAGGGAATTAATGGAGAGGGATTCATTTAAACCTGGCCAGTTGTTGGCATTTAATAACTGATCTGAAGTAGGATATTCATTTGTCTGCAACCTGTGGGTTATGGATCCGATATCGGATCCGAACCGGCATGGTTTTCCAGCTATGGATCCAAGCTCTCAGCTCCTCCCCTCACCCATAATGCCCTGCTCTACCCTCATGACCTCAGATCTCGTTTGCCGCGCTGGTGACTGGATTTGTATTCATAGCTCTCAGCTAAGTGGTTATTTCTTACCTGTTAAATCAGAAAATTTAAAGTTTTTTGTGTATTTCTGTGTGAAAGTTTAGGTTTCCCTCTTTGATAGTTTTATTTAGAGTTAAATTAAGTAATTTTTTCCCTCCTCATGTGCTGTTGCATAGAGTGTGTGTGTTGGGCCTGTGTGTCTGTATTTGTTTAAGTTACTTTTAGTAGCTTTATAGATTTGATGGCTGATCAGCCCAAATCTATTTTTCAAATGCTCGCCAGTGTGGCCATAAGCTCTCACCGCTGATGGCCACACTCGGTGTGTGGTTGAACACCTCACATCTGGTTGCTCCATTTGTGCAGGGTTCAACCCCAGGGCACTGAGGGAGCGGAGGTCCAAGCTTGTCTTGGCGGGTCTTTTACCGCCAGACTCGGCTCCGCCTCCGCTCCTTCGGGAACAACTGTGGCTACGGTTATTCCCCTGTGGCACCCCTCCTGCTCCTGGGACTCAACCTCTCGTTTCTGGAGAGGAGAGGGATGCTAGAAAGGACCGGAGGGAGAAGCACCAAGCGGCGGGCGAGACCTCTGTTTCGGCCCCGCCAGCCAAGCGGGCTTCTCCCGGCTCGGTTAATCTCCTCCTTCTCGGCTCCGGTCCCCTGTGTGCTTTTCACCGGGTCCTGAGGAGGAGGAGACCCGATCCGCCGAGGCTATCGAGGAGGCACTCCAGGCCTACCTCGGTAGCCTCGCCGAGATCTACATATAGCCTTTCTGATGCTGATCTGGACCGGCTGATGAGAAGGTTCATCCAGGCCCAGATGCAGATGGGAGTGCTCTTGCCTCCCCCCCCTTTGGGGGGGAGCTCAACACGATTTTGTAAGCCTATTGCTCCTTCTCCGACCCGCTATCCGGGTTCGGAGCAGCTGAGCCGAGCAGCGGGGTGGGTCGGCGCCGATAGTACTTGGTACTGATCCGACCCTGCCCTCGAGTGCGCCGGATCCGAGGAGCCTGGATCCGAGCCTCGATCCGGGGATCAGTGCTCCTTCGGCGCCGTCTGTGTCGGAGCGCACTGTCCCGCTTCGGATCCGGTCCACTCTTCGGATCCGAGGGAGCCGATTGTCGGATCCTTTGGTCGAGGTCGGCTCCCGGCTTATGATGTAGTGGAGAGGGCTCTGTTGAGGGTCTCCGGACCCCGGCACTTGTTCCGCTCCGCCCGCTCCTCTGCACTGGGCCAGGCTTCCACCATCCGGCCCTGGGACAGCCCGCTTTGTGCCCCAAGTTGCTCCTATGGAGCAGTTGCTGCTGAGGACTCCTCTGACAGCCCCCAGAGGATGTCCTCGCAGCATAATGCAAAAGGAGGCACATTGACTCCCCGAGTCTCTCACAGAAGACACGGACTTGGAGGAAGGGGAAGGCTCCCCACGGTCACCCCCCGAGGATGTCTCATTTGGAGACATCATGGAAATGCTCCGTGTAAGGGGGGGGTGGTCTGCCCCCAAGTCTTCCTCGGACGAGTCCGTGTTCTTGGAGGCATTTGAAGCGGGCCCGTCTACCTCTTGGGTGTCCCCTGCCGACCCCTGGTGGACCTTATTACCACCAGGGCGTGGAAGGAACCGGACACCGTGGAGCCAATTCCCAAGAGACCGGATAGGATCCTTAGTCCGCCATCCGACCGGGCCCATTGGAGTAAGGGGCCTCCGGTAGATGCCATGTTGACGGCCACAAAGAGGGAACTGGCTCAGGAGAGTCCCTCAGTCCACCCACCGGGCAAGGAGTCTCGATGATGGACCGCTTGGGGAAGCGGATGTTTAGTTCGCACCTTCTCGGTAAGGGCGCTGAACTATTTGGCACATGTCATTAGGATGCAGCGAGATCTTATTAAAGAATACGCTGCATCCCCCGAGTCCATTTCGGAGGAGGACAGAGTTCTGCACTCCACCCGTATGGCCACTCTTAGGTCAGTTACTAATACTTCTATGCGGCTACTCTCCCATGCAACGGAAGGCGCCGCTAGAGCTGCGGGGACAGGACTGGTCACTAGACGTCAGGCCTGGCTCCGTCACTGCGATTTTTCTGAGCCCTTCAAAGCGCTTCGTTCGAACGCCTTTGATGGTTCTGCTCTGTTTGGCAAGACCGTTCGCGAGACGTTGACCCAGAGCGAAAAGGACGGGAAGCGGGTCCAGGGAACCTTTCTCTGAACGGCCCGCGCAGCAACCCTGAGGGGTTGCCCGACTGCTCTACTCTGGAGGCAGTCGGGGCGTTCGGGCACCTAGCGGCATGGGAGTCCATAACATCGGACCGCTGGGTTCTCCAAATCATATCCAGAGGATATCGCATTCCTTTCCTTTACCTTCCAAAATTGAAGTCCCTCCCAGACGTCCCACCCGGTCAACGGGAGGCCGCTTTGGCAGAAATTGGCCATCTGCTAAAGAAAAGAGCCATCCAGCCCGTTCCCCCAGACCAGATCGGATCAGGGTTCTACTCCAGATTCTTTTAGTGCCAAAAGACGGGGAACTAAGACCAATCCTAGACCTCTCTCTTGAATCTGGCAGTCCCCAAAGAAAAATTCGAATGGTCACTCTGCAATCTATTCTCCCCTTCTGGGAGAAAATCACTGGATGTGCTCGATAGACCTCAAGGACGCGTACTACCACATCCTGATGGACAGGCGCTCCAGGAGGTGTCTCCGGTTCCGGCTGGGGGCCAGTCACTACCAGTTCGGGTCCTTCCCTTTGGTCTCACCACAGCCCCCAGGGTGTTCACCAAAGTATTAGCAGTGGTAGCGGCCCACCTGAGGCTTCAGGGGTGCAGGTCTTTCCCTACCTGGACGACTGGCTTCTTACCGCCCCAACAAGGCATCTACTTCTATTGGCGAGACTCCTTTCTCCATCTTGCTCCCTTTCTGGGCATCACAATAAATACAAAGAAATCCAACCTGGCCCACACAGCTCTTAGATTTTATAGGGGCCAGGCTAGACACAAGGAGTTTACGAGCCTTCCTCACTGCGGACAGAGTTCTAAATCTGCAGCTCCAGGTGCGGGCCATTCTCCATTCAAGTTCTGTTCAGTGAGTTGGTCCTGAGGGCTCTAGGGTCCATGGCATCGGCTATAGCACTTCTTCCTCTTGCCAGGCTCAATATGCATTCTACAGTGGACGCTCTTAGTACAGTGGTCATACCTTGCTCTCCCATGCATCATCCCATAGCGATCAGCAAGGCTTGCAAGCGGTCCCTCTTGTGGTGGCTCCACTCCCGGATCTCCACAAAGGCCGCCCATTTTGTGCTTCTCCCCTCTCGCCACGGTGACCACGGACGCCTCCCGCCTGGTGGGGGCACTTTGGGCCGGACCGTCCAAGGTACGTGGAACGATTCAGAGACCTTTCTGCATATCAATGTTCTAGAGATGAGAGCAGTGCTCTTAGCGTTGCTAGCACTTCAGGACTTTCTTCCCTTGGGAACAATTGCAATTCAATCGGACAACATGTCTGTTGTCTGGTACATCAACAAGCAAGGGGGAACAAGGTCTTACCCTCTTTGTCGAGAAGCCATGAGAGTTTGGGAATGGGCAATCTCCACCAACCGCTTTCTAATAGCAACGCACATTCCGGGTCGGTCCAACATCCTAGCGGACAAGCTCAGTCGCACCATTCTGACCCCTTACGAGTGGTCTCTCAATTGTCAAGTAGCGGAACGCATATTCGCACGGTGGGGAACCCCTTCATGCGATCTTTTGCTTCTCCCTCAAACACCAAGTGCGACAGTTTTTTCGCTCTAATACCTCCTCCGGAGGTACCCCAAGAGACGCTCTGGTGCATGCTTGGCCACCCGGTCTTCTGTATGCCTATCCACCCTTGCCTCTGATGCTCCAAGTTCTTCAGAAAGCCTCTCGGGTGGGTTGCAGAATGATTCTCATTGCTCCGTTCTGGCCTCGACAGATCTGGTTCCCCTTCCTAAGGTCTCACTCAGTGAATCCTCCTTGGATTCTAGATCCCATCCCGGATCTGATATCCCATCCATCCTGCATTCCTCCTCCGAATCTGGACAACCTGAAGCTGACCGCTTGGCTGCTCCAGTTCCACTCTTGATTAGGACTCGGTATTTCATCACCGGTTAAGGCAATTTTGGTGGCAGCTCATAAACCATCCACTAGAAAGGTTTACCGAAGCAAGTGGAAACGTTTCTCTTTGTGGGCGGAGCGGCAAGGCCTGAATCCCTTCACGGTTCCTCTTCCTTTAGTGCTTGACTTTCTAACCACTCTCTTTAACGATGGTGCCAGCAGTTCCACAGTCAAAGTACAACTGGCGGCAATTTCTCACTATCACATTGGCCATGACTCTAATCCTCTTATGTCAGCCAAATTGTGTAAAATTTTTCTTAAAGGTACTTTTCTTCTCAGGCCCCCTATAAAACAAGCAGTTCCTCCTTGGGATCTCTCTCTGGTCCTACAGGCCTTAACCGCCCCTCCTTTCGAGCCAGCGGCTACGGTGGATCTCGAATTCTTGTCCTACAAGACAGCCTTTTTGGTAGCCATTACATCGGCCAAGAGAGTTTCTGAACTTCAAGCATTATCAGCTAAACCTCCTTACTTGGTATTTCATCCGGACCGTGTCTACCTCAGGACCAACCCGTCCTTTCTTCCTAAAGTCGCTTCTGAAGCAAACATCAATCAGTCCATTAACCTCCCTGTTTTCTTCCCTAAATATGAAAACAAAGGTGAATATTCACTAGATGTTCACAGGCAACTTAGATTTTATCTGAACAGGACGGCTGGTCATAGGCAATCCGACCAGCTGTTTATTTCCTTTGCAAAATTCAATTTGGGCAAGCCAATCTCTAAAGTTTCTCTGTCCCGCTGGATTTCACAGTGCATCTTATTGGCTTATCAAGCTTCAGGAAGGCGGTGTTCATGCCCATTCAACCCGGTCAGTATCTACCTCGGCAGCCTTCAAGGCTAGGATTCCTCTAGATGATATTTGTGCAGCAGCCACGTGGGCTTCATCTCATACGTTTATTTCCCACTATAAGTTGGATCTTGCATCTAGGGGTAGAGCATCCTTTGGCTCAGGTGCTCGGAATATCCTTCCATGATGGCGCCCAAGATTCAGGTAGCTGGGGACTCTGTCCCACAGGTTGCAGACAAATGAATATCCTACTTCAGATTTAGAAGTTATGTACTCACCATAACGTTCCATCTGAGTAGGTGTATTCATTTGTCTGCAACCATCCCGCCCTCCTATCCCCCTGGCCTTTCAGTTTCCTGCATATTCTATGTTACCCTTTTTAGGGTGTTGTTGCTTTGGCAAACTCGATCTGAGGTCATGAGGGTAGAGCAGGGCATTATGGGTGAGGGGAGGAGCTGAGAGCTTGGATCCATAGCTGGAAAACCATGCCGGTTCGGATCCGATATCGGATCCATAACCCACAGGTTGCAGACAAATGAATACACCTACTCAGATGGAACGTTATGGTGAGTACATAACTTCTAATTAGTATACTTCTCTCTTTTCTAGTAAAACAGACCATGCACCTCCACTGATATCCATTGTGACACCTGACCCATTTTTCACATGACCAAAATGATGATGAATATTTTTTAGACGAAGAATACCCCCCCCCCCCCTTAAGACGTTCGGAACGTCTGAAAAACAAGGCCCTCCAAGTGAACATCTTGAGGGAGGTGAATTATATAGCTCATCCCCACAACAACAACCAATGGAACAGAGGGGGGGGGGTTTGAACAACCACAAGGGTGGAGGGAACTTCCACAACAGGAAATGGTCGAACAGGAAATAAGTTTTATGCTGAACAATACAGTCATTGATGATGTACAAGTAGTTGATAGTGGAGACCATTTTTTTACCCACTTGCTGTATTTTAACAGCATGGGTGAGATTTTAAGGTTTATAATTTTTCAAACCTTGAATTTAATAAAGAACAATGTGATGTTTTTTCTAAAGTGTTTACTTATGTCCCATGGCAACATAGTAACATATCACAAACGTTGATGGACCTGAAATTGTATACCCGTAAAATACTTTTAAGGTTTTATTTCAGAATTCCTTCCCTGTTCAACCCACCAGCTCATTATCCATATCAGGCACATATAACCCCCCCCCCCCTTGCACCCCATGATCACCCTATTTGAGAAAATTGGATATTAGGAGTGCACTTTCCACCTATTGTATTGGGGAGGGTTACAATATCCAATAAGGTATTCTTATAAAAGAAATTAATGGATTGCTTCACACAATCAGAATTATGAAACCCGATAAGGGTCGGGGGCGGGTTGCTATTATGAACCTGGATGACTGTAATAGAAAAATGTTGTTCATATTGGAAGGAAAAGCATACAGAAGATCATCCATCAATTCCTGAAGTTCATCACCAAGTATAGACTCAACCTAATACTTGGTGGTGATATTCACCCCAACCCTGGCCCACCCACTTCAGATACACATACCCCGTCTACTTGCAATCTAAGCTACAAACCTACAATTAATAGGCCAACTAACTCTCTCCTAGTCTGTCATCTCAATATTAGAAGAATTAATAACAAGGTACATGAATTTCATGCACTTCTGGATGTCCACTCCCCTGAGATTCTCTGTTTATCTGAAACCTGGTTAAAACCTAACACTAAAGACAATGAAGTGTTACCACCTGGGTACAGCATACACAGGCTTAATCGTGCTTTGAGGAAGGGGGGGGGTAGCTGTACTTTATAAATTTGAGTTGAATGTCACCATAGATGTAATACAACCACATCAGATTAATAACTCAGAGATTCTTGCCACTAAATTGCAACTTAATAAAAATAAATGCATTAATATCATCTGTATGTACATTCCCCCAGGTAACAATATATCAACATTTGAAGATATCCTGCACTGGCTATCATGTCGCTACCCCCAAGAAACCTTACTACTTGGAGACTTTAACATAGACTGGGGCACCTGTTCCTCAGAATCCCCAACCACCCATATTAACCTGCATGCATTTACACAAATTATATCCACCCCTACCAGGATAGGTAAACCTAACCAAAAAGAAAGTATACTTGACTGGGTACTCAGTCACCCCCAACTGTACACCTCTGGTACCCTCCTTGATGGCCTAAGCGATCACCTTCTCACATATGTAATTAAGCACAAAAACATTAATTCCCAACAACCCTTACTCAGGAAGGTTAGAAACAATAGAAACTTTGACCCTGCCAAATTCCAACAAGAACTAAACTCATGTAACTGGTCAATTCTAAAACACCTCCCCTTAGAGGAAGCAGTAGCATACTTTAACAACAAATTTCTTGAAATCCTTGATTTGCATGCACCTGTTCATTCCAAGAGAACCAAGGCAAAAACTGCGCCATGGCTTTCTAAAGAGTGTAAGCTCAATTACCCTTAGAAACCAAGCATGGGCTTTATGACATTCTTCTAAAGACCCTCAAGATCACATTAAATACATGCAATCCAGGAACAAAACCAAAAAATCAATTTTACAAGACAAAAAACAATACTACTGTAATTTACAGACAGTAAATCAAAATAACCCTCAGAAGTTTTGGGCAGGTTTAAATAATCTACTACATCCTGGACAAACTTCAACCCCAATCCCTGCTGCTACTATTGATAAAACCCCTGAAGATGTTTCTGATAGTTTTAACCAATTCTTTACTGAGGTAATTCAAGCCCTAGCTAGCCAACTACCTCCTAGCTCCCCTGATCCTGAAAGTAGCACCCCTAGAAACCTACTCTGGTTCAGCTTCCAACCAGTCGCCACTTCACTTATCCGTACCTTGATTAAAAAATTAAAACCCACTACACTTTCTGCTGATCAACTCCCTGCCGAGTACCTACAAAAATCAGCTGATGCTATTGCTTTCCCAGTCTCAATACTAATCAGTCGAACCATAGTAGAAGCTAAAATTCCCACCATCTGGAAAATATCCTATGTAATCCCACTTCACAAAGGAGGCAGCTCTACTGAATTCTCCAATTATAGGCCAATAGCTATACTCTCTCCACTTGCAAAGATTATGGAAAAATGCATTCATAGACAACTCATGCACCACCTAATCCAGAATCACCTTATGGCAGACACTCTAATAGACACTGTAATAGTATGGAAAGTTGGCTTAAATCTGGAATGAACCTAACTAGATAGTTGATCATGCCAAGAAAATGTTGTAGGGCTTGGACATTGTCTGGAACTGGCATCTCGAGAATTGCCGTTTGCTTTGAACGATCTGGTCATAAGGCTGAACTGTTAAATAAGTGACCAACATAAGTAACTTCTTGTAGCCTGAATTTGCACTTCTGAGGATTCAGCTTAAGATTCACTTTACATGCTCTTTCCAGAGCTTTTTTGAGGAGTCTGTCATTTTCGACTTCATCATTGCCTCCTACTAGAATATCATCTATTATAATAGCACATGGATAGCCTGAAAACTTTGCTCCATCACATGCTGATAGACTTCACTGGCAGAATTTATTGCCAATGGCATTCTCAGAAACTTGTAATCTGAAGTAGGGAGTTAATTTGTCAGCAACCTGTGGGTCTTGGATCCGATATCGGATCCGAGCCGGCAACTTGTTTCAAGCTAATAGATCCGAGCTCCTAGCTCCTTCCTTCACCCATAATGCCCTGCTAACCCTCCATGACCTCAGATCTAGTTTGCCGCGCTTGTGGATAGCTGGATCCTCTTGAGCTCAGCAAGTGAATTGCCAGATAAGTTTATATTTTCTGTCAAACTTTACTTTTTTCTTTCAAATTTTAACGTGTGTAAGTGTTAGGTACCTTTAGTATAAAAAAATATATATTTCTTTACTTGGTTCCCTCCCTTCGTTTGGTCGTTAGTGAGTGTGTGTGTGTTGTGTTTTTTGGGGCCTGTGTGTTTGTGTAGTCCTACCTTTTACTTTTAAGTATGGCTGAGGCCCCAAAAGCCATTTTCTCGAAATGTACCGAGTGTGGCCATAAGCTCTCCCCGGCTGATGGCCACACTCGGTGCGTTCGGTGCCTTGGGGTTGAACACCTCTCCTCAGGCTGTACCATTTGTGCAGCGTTCAACCCCAGGGCACTGAAAGAGCGGAGGTCGAAGCTGGTCTTGGCGGGACTTTTACCCCCAGACTCAGCTCCGGCCTCCGCTGCTCCAGTGGCTCCACCACAGCCTGTGGTTGCTGCCATTCCTGCCCCCCTTCCTCCGTCCGGGACTCGAACTCCCGCTAAAGCGTCGGAGGACAGGGAGGCCAGGAGGGAGAAACTGAGGGAGAAGCACCACAAGCGGCTGGCAGAGACCTCCGTTTCAGCCCCGCCAGCTAAGCGGGCTTCTCCCTCCACTGCTAGGTCTCCTCCTCTTCGACTCCGATCTCCTTGTTTCTCCCCGGGGCCCGAGGAGGAGGGGGTCCAATCTCTATCGAGGCGGCATTCCAGGCCTGCCTCGGTGACCTCTTCGAGATCCACCTTTAGTTTATCCGATGCAGACTTGGACCGGAGGATGCGAAGGTTCATCCAGGCCCAGCTGCAGATGGGAGTGCTCTTGCCTCCCCCCCCCTTCGGGGGGGAGCTCGACATCTTTTTTCCACCCTATTGCTCCTTCTCCGACCCGCTATCTGGGTTCGGAGCATTCGGAGCCGAGCAGCGTTGGAGCCGGGGGTGGGTCGGCGCCGACATTACTCGGTACTTCGGATCCGACCCTGCCCTCGAGCCTGTCTGATCCGACCTCTCGGAGCCGTGGCCCGAGCTTCGGATCCGAGGGATTCAGTGTGCCTTCGACTCCGTCCAGGTCGGAGCGCACTGTTCCTTCGGATCCGATGGTCTCGGCGCCAGTTCTGATCCCTTCATCGGATCCGAGTGGGAGCCGACTTTCGGATCAAAGAGAGAGTGGTTCTCCCTCGGCCTTCGATGTTGTGGAGAGGGCTCTGTTGAGAGCATCCGGACCCCCGGTCCTTGTTTCGGCTCCTCCCCGCACTCCCTCTCTGCTGGGCCAGGCTTCCATCACCCGGCCAAATGGACAGCCTGCTTCAATGTCGCAGATGGTTCCATTGGAACAAGATGTTGCTGGCGAGGCCTCCTCGAACAGCCCCCCCGAGGAAGTGCCCCGCAGGCATAAGTGCAAGAAGAGGCACGTGGACTCCCCCGAGTCCTTAACCGAGGATACTGACTTGGAAGAAGGGGAAGGCTCCCCAAGATTGCCCCCTGAGGATGTCTCCTTTGGAGACATCATGGAGATGTTGAGGATCAGAGGTGGGTGGTCTGCCCCCAAGTCTTCCTCCGACGAGTCCGTGTTTCTGGAGGCATTCGAAGCAGGCCCGTCTACCTCTTGGATGTCCCCTCCGGTCGACCCCCTGGTGGACTTCATCACCACCAGGGCATGGAAGGATCCGGACACCGTGGAGCCAATACCAAAGCGCCCGGACAAGATACTTAGCCCCCCTCAGACCAATCACACTGGAGTAAGGGCCCCCCCCTCAGACCGATCACACTGGAGTAAGGGCCCCCCCCCCTTAGATGCCATGTTGACGGCGGCAGCCACAAAGAGGGAATTGGCTCAGGAGAGCCCCTCAGTCCATCCACCGAGCAAGGAGTCCCACTCGATGGACCGCTTAGGGAAGCGAGTTTTTAGTTCAGCGACCTTCTTGGTAAAGTCTCTGAACTACATGGCACATGTCATCAGGATGCAGCGGGATCTTATCAAAGGATATGCTGCCTCCCCCCCTGAGTCCATGTCGGTGGATGACAAGCAATTGTACTCCACCCGAATGGCCACTCTGAGATCAATTTCTAATACCTCTATGAGGCTATTGTCCCACGCCACAGAGGGAGCCGCTAGGGCTAGCGGAGCAGGCCTAGTCATGAGACGTCAGGCCTGGCTCCGTCATTGTGACTTTGCGGAGCCTTTTAAAGTGTCCTTTGCGAACGCCCCCTTTGATGGTTCTGCCCTGTTTGGCAAAACGGTTCGCGAGACACTTGTCCAGAGCGAAAAGGACGGGAAGGCGTCTGCCGTCGGAGTCCGCTTCTCTGTTCCCCAGCGGTCCTTCTCGAAGAACCAAAAGGGTCAGAAGAAGATGTGGTTCTGGAAATCGCAACATTCCCAACCCGCTCCGGACAACCAGTCCTACCGTGGCAGAGGAGGACAGGGAGGACGCCGCCCCAGGGGCAGAGGGGCTCCGAGAAGCTTTGGGTCCAGTGAACCTTTCTCTGAGCGGCCCGCGCAGCAGCCCTGAAGGGTTGCCCAGCTGCTCCCCTCTGGAGGCAGTTGGGGGGCGCTTCTCGGAGCACCTAGCGGCGTGGGAGTCCATCACTACAGACCGCTGGGTGCTTCGCATTATATCCAGAGGGTACAAAATACCATTATTCCATGTCCCCATACTCAAAAACCTCCCTGATGTACCACCCGATCAGAGGGAGGCCGCAGCTGCAGAAATTCAGCAGCTGCTAAGAAAAAGAGCCATCCAACCCGTCCCCCAAGACCAGCTCGGATTAGGGTTCTACTGCAGGTTCTTTTTGGTGCCAAAAAAGACGGGGGACTTGAGACCGATTCTAGACCTTTCCCGCTTGAACCTGTCAGTAACCAAGGAAAAATTCCGAATGGTCACTCTCCAATCTATTCTTCCCCTTTTAAGGGAAAACCATTGGATGTGCTCTATAGACCTCAAGGATGCGTACTACCACATTCTAATGGACAGACGATCCAGGAGGTTCCTCCGCTTCCGGCTGGGAGCCAGTCACTATCAGTTCAGGGTCCTTCCCTTTGGCCTCACCACAGCCCCCAGGGTGTTCACCAAGGTATTAGCAGTGATTGCGGCCCACTTGAGACTCCAGGGAATACAGGTCTTTCCGTACCTGGACGACTGGCTCCTGACCGCCTCAACAAGGCATCTACTTTGCTCAGCCAGAGACTTCTTTCTCCGCTTAGCCCCACAATTAGGCATTACCATCAATGTCGATAAATCTCTTCTGGCCCCAACACAAGTCATAGAATTCATAGGTGCCAGAATAAACACCAGAGAGCTACGAGCCTTCCTAACTTCTGAGAGAATCCGGAATTTGCAACTCCATGTGTGGGCCATCCTCCAATCAGAGACTTCTCCAGCGGAATTGGTCTTGAGGGCACTAGGCTCCATGGCGGCAGCGATTACGCTTCTTCCATGCGCCCGTCTGAACATGCGGGTACTGCAATGGACACCTCTAGTGCAGTGGTCCTTTCTATCCCTTCCTCTTCACCACCCCATTGCTATCAGCAAGGTTTGCAGGAGGACTCTATTATGGTGGCTCCAAGCCTCGGACCTCCATACGGGCCGTCCCTTCTGCACCTCTCCCCCTCTCGCCACAGTGACCACGGACGCCTCCCGCCTCGGGTGGGGGGGGGCATTATTCAGGCAGGACAGTCCAAGGCACGTGGAACAACACAGAGACCTCCCTGCATATCAACGTTCTGGAGAAGAGAGCGGTGCTGTTCACGTTGCAGGCTCTTCAGGATCTTCTCCCTATAGGAACGATTGTGATTCAGTCGGACAACATGTCGGTTGTCTGGTACATCAACAAACCGGGGGGAACCAGATCTTACCCCCTATGCTGCAAAGCCATGAGAGTATGGGAATGGGCGATCTCCACAAACCGCTTTCTCATTGCAACGCACATTCCGGGACGGACCAACATCCTAGCGGACAAGCTCAGTCGCACCCTTCTTACCCCGTACGAGTGGTGTCTCAATCCACTAGTAGCGAAGCAGATATTCACAAAATGGGGGCAACCCTGCTACGATCTTTTTGCGTCTCCATCAAACACCAAATGCGACAATTTCTTCGCTCTAATCCCCCCTCCAGGGGAAACACCAAGAGACGCTCTGGTGCATGCTTGGCCACCTGGTCTACTTTATGCCTATCCTCTGCTACCCCTGATGCTACAACTCCTACAGAAAGCCTCACGGTTGGGGAGCAGGATGATCCTCATTGCCCCTTACTGGCTGCGGCAAATTTGGTTCCCTTACCTGTGGTCTCACCTTGTGAATCCTCCTTGGATTCTAGATCCCACTCTGGATCTCATCTCCCATCCGTCGAACCTACCGACCCGAAACCTGGGCAATCTCAAACTAACAGCTTGGTTGCTCCAGTTCCACTCCTAGTTAGGACTCCCGGTATCTCTTCACCAGTCAAAGCCATCCTTGTGGCAGCGCATAAGCCTTCCACCAGGAAAGTGTACCGCAGTAAATGGAAATGTTTTTCCATCTGGGCGGAGCATCATGATCTAGATCCCTTTACGGCTCCTCTTCCGTCTATATTAGACTTCCTAACCGAACTCTTTCAGGAAGGCGCTAGTTGTTCAACTGTTAAAGTGCAATTGGCAGCCATATCACATTACCATGTGGGACATGATACAGGGCCTTTGATGTCGGCCAAATTGTGTAAAACCTTTCTCAAGGGCACCTTCTTACTTAGACCCCCTATAAAGGAAGCCGTGCCATCATGGGATCTTGCATTAGTTCTTCAAGCCTTGACTGCTCCACCTTTTGAACCCGCTGCTTCAGTAGATCTCAAATTCCTGTCTTGGAAAACAACATTCCTTGTAGCCATCACTTCAGCAAAGAGAGTTTCAGAGCTTCAAGCTCTTTCTGTGAAGCCTCCTTATTTGATCTTTCACCCAGACAGAGTGTACCTCAAGATCAATCCCTCTTTTCTCCCCAAGATAGCATCAGAAACCAACATAAATCAATCCATAAATTTACCGGTTTTCTTCCCTAAATATCAGAATAAGGGAGAGTACAAGCTGCATTCATTAGATGTTCATAGGCAGCTTCGTTTTTATACTCATAGAACAGCTGGCCATAGGCAATCCGACCAGCTGTTCATTTCCTTTGCCAAATTTAATTTGGGGAAAGCAATTTCAAAAGTATCTTTATCACGATGGATTTCTCAATGTATCCTATTGGCGTATCAAGTCTCTAGGAGACCCGCACCAGAAGGAGTTCATGCTCATTCCACTCGCTCCATTTCTACTTCTGCGGCCTCCAAGTCTGGAGTCCCATTGGATGATATTTGTTCAGCAGCCACTTGGGCTTCATCTCATACCTTTATTAACCACTATAAACTGGACGTGATTTCTAGAGGGAGAGCATCCTTTGGCTCTGCGGTGCTTCACAATATCCTTCCATGATGGCCACCCAAGGTGCAGGTAGCTGGGGACTCTGTCCCACAGGTTGCTGACAAATGAACTCCCTACTTCAGATTTAGAAGTTATGTACTCACCATAACATTCCATCTGAGTAGGTAGCTTCATTTGTCTGCAACCATCCCCCCTCCTTCCCCCTGGCCTTCTTCGGATCTATTGGTAGTTGAATACCCATTTTTTTGGGTAAATATTGAGGGGCAAACTTGATCTGAGGTCATGGAGGGTTAGCAGGGCATTATGGGTGAAGGGAGGAGCTAGGAACTCGGATCCATTAGCTGGAAACAAGTTGCCGGCTCGTATCCGATATCGGATCCAAGACCCACAGGTTGCAGACAAATGAAGCTACCTACTCAGATGGAACGTTATGGTGAGTACATAACTTCTAATTTTCCAAATGGTGTACCAAGTGTGGTTAACAGTGAAGATTTTGGTCAAGCAAAATTTGCCAAAATGAACTCTGCATCTAAAACAGAAAAAACAGTGGCGTTTGGCATGAGGGCAGCAACCTCTTCAACTATGGGCACTGGATGATTAGGTTCGTCTTAATGCTTTGTTTAGATCGCTTGGTTCTATACATATTTTGATATCATCATTGATTTCCTTATGACCTACCACCATGGACGATACCCATTCAGTCGGTTCCTCTACTGAACAGATTACTCCTTGCTGCACCATTTTGTCTAGCTTGGCTTTGACTCTGCTCTGAATATCTACTTTAACTTTCCGTGCTCACCTGGTAACTTTACTGACCTCTGGGTCTAACTTGGAGTACACAACTGGTAGTTTATCTAGTTTGTTTGCAAAAATATCAGCATACTCTGAAAAAAAAAAAAATAGCTTGGGCAAAATTTGAAATGTTGTCATGCAGGCTTACATGGTGAACTTCTTATGTAAGTGAAATCAGTCCCATTCTCAAATTATCGCTGAGGCCTAATAATGACTGTACGTGTCTCCTGACTACGAAAGATTCCAAGTCGTAGCTGTTCCAGCAGAGTAACAGGAAAGCACTACTGAGCCTTTGGTTTGAATCTCTTAAGTGGGGTTGCAGCTTTCTAATTGATCAGTTTGCCTCATTGGAATGCCCCTTTTAATAAAAGAATGTGCCTTATATGATATACAAAACCAGTTTGAAATGATTCCACTTTTTGCAAAAATGACCAAAAGCTAAGCACTTTTCTCTCTTGGGTTTGTGATTTCCACCACAGTTACGACTGCTGACTATGTAGCAGGGTGGGGCCACGTGTATTGACTTTGCTGAATCACCCTTGTGCTTTACTGAGCATGCCCTGGAATTTGCTGGGAAAAGACTGGGTATTTCGAAGGGATTGTTAAAGGACCTGCAGTAGCTGCCGTGTGTTTGGGCCTGTTTCTTTTAACAATGTGCTGCATACTATCAACATGAGCATTGCCACTGTGCCTTCCGCAGCTATTCTAATTTGAAAGCATGCTTGTGTGCTTTTTGTAAACTCGTATATCTAAGAAATCTTAGTGGCCTTATTTAACATTACATCACTGC
The DNA here is from genome assembly GCF_019279795.1 of Protopterus annectens. Taxonomy (NCBI): domain Eukaryota; kingdom Metazoa; phylum Chordata; order Ceratodontiformes; family Protopteridae; genus Protopterus; species Protopterus annectens. The sequence goes on along the minus strand of NC_056741.1, from coordinate 1,641,809,320 downwards.
CTCGAAGCACAATCTTTCTCAGTGTGTCATTGTTAATACCACACACAAGCCTGTCTTTTTTATCAACTTCTCTCAAATCACCAAATCTACATGTTTTAGCCTTATTTCTCAAGTCCGTTGTATATGCAGCAAGGTTTTCACCAGGCTTTTGATCCCTTGTGTAAAGTAAGTGTCTTTCCATTGTAATATTCATTTAGGGGTTACACATTTCTCTAAATTTATGTTTTAAGCACTCTGGGTCTTCCCTTGTTTCAGCTGATACCACTATGTGGTGGTCTTCCCCCTTCCCTGCAAACACAGTAGGTGCATACACAAATGAACACTCTTTCAATGGCATCTGAACCAGCTGAATTAAGCAGAATAAATGCCTTTGTACATGTGCCTTTGTCAGAAAAAGCATTCTGTATGAAAATATCATATTCCTACTCAAATACACTCCAGTTTTCTGCAATATTGTTATCAAACGCAAGCGGTGCAGGTCTGCAAAAGCCTTCTGCCATGTCCACAGATTATAGTAAAACACAATGCAAAACTGGTCCTTGTAATTCTGTACGAACATTCACACATACCAGGTACTTGTAATAATATTCAAATGAACCAGTAACTCTTCGAAAGATTGTACTTTGCAAAATATTTTTTGAAATAACTTTACTGTAATACTGCACACACTTGCAAAAACACATTGTACACATTAGATATTTTGAATAGCTTTAGTTAATACAAAAAAGTAGAACAATGAAAAAATACGGTTGTTTTCCCTATTTGTAAATTTTATTTGATTCAGATATTTTTTCAAACGTTTTTGCAATTATTTCGAATATTTTTCTCAATATATCGTAGTTTGGGACATTTACTTTAATAAGAAATTTGTTTTGAGTGTTCTGAGTGCTTCATTTTTTATTTGTAGTGAAGGAAATCATTTAAGCAAGGTTTAGTACCTGGAATTTGTTTCTGCGAGTTGTTTGAACAGTAGAGATGATCCACTCCTGTATATTTCTCCAACTTTAACCAGTTGCCTCATGGCTGTAACTCTGGATCCCATTCTGACACTATGTCGCTCTTCTTGCGTGCATTAAGAAGACTTTGAGGCTGGGGTGTTCATTTAAGTATACAAATACATCAAGTTGGATGGCAGGAACATTAAACTTAAGCAAACTGACTACATACTTGCATGCTCACACTCTGCTCACTCAAAATGGCACACTTGCTTGCACGTGCTTGGTACTTATATGCACGTGCTGAGTCACTGGAAAGCTTCTTAAAGGTATATCACACACACTGAGCTACACCTCCTTTTTCATTATAGGTTCATAGGTTCCCCATCTTTTTATAGGATTTAACCTTGATTTCCATATGAAGGTAAATATATTGTATACATCCTTCTCTAAATTTAAAGGAACACTGTAGACACTAGTTAAGTAAGTTATCTTTGCTAATAGAACTGAAGTTATTAAATATACTTATTTTTAAAGGAAAGCCTAAAATACTTCCAAAACACAGGCACTTTTTTTAAAAATCTTCTATTTTCTGTTTCCCTACAGAATTTATCATTTCTTGTTTCCTAAAGTTTATTCCAAGGATCTTAATTGCTTTCTTTATAAAATTAAACTCCAGAAATCTTTCCTTCAAAATTAAGCCTTGACTTTTCTGTTTCTTTAATACTAGCCCAAATGCCTTAATATTTTCTTGTAACTTTATTACTACAGTCTTGCTAATTTCATTTTTAGTTGTAATAATGTCATCTGCATAATTCAACAATATTGGCATTTTTATCCCTTCCTTAGAAATAGTTATAACAACCATATCCTTATTCATGTACATTGATATTACATTAATTACTAGTGTGAATGTACCACTCGATGGGCATCCTTACCTGATATACTTTTCTAACTATATCATCACTCAACCATCCATTTATCATAATCTTTATTGTATTGTACTTGTATGCTGACATGCACATATTTTTAATCTTCTGACTTGTGATGTATTTGATGTGTGCGATAATACTAAGTGATGTATTGAATTGAGTGCTTTACTTAAGTCTCCTACAATCACTTTAGCCTGAACATTTCAACCTACTATATCATCTATTAATTCCCTAATTGTTAATAAGTCTTGAAGTTTTTTACCGAACACATAATTTATTTATAACCTTAACTGCTTTTCCTTCCATTCTTTTGTGTGATTCTTTCATAAAAATCTTATCTGTATTATTTAATACAATTGGTCTCCAATTTTGAATTTCTTCGTTTTCTTCTTTTTTTTCCATGTAAATTTGGTGATAGCTCCACATAACTCTTTATACAAAAAACTTTCTCTAACCAGTCATTTAACACTTTTATGAACAAATTTTTGCTTCATATTCAGATTTTTATACATTTTGTATTCTAGTCTATGTGGTCCTGCTGCAGAATCTAAATTCATTCCTTTTATTACCCGTTTCAATTCTTGTATTTCTAACCCTTTCTAAATCCTCATTGTTCATATCTGAAAATGTATTTACCTTCCATGTTTTATGTGTTCTTTAAATGCTCTCCTAATATATTACTACTATATTCATAATCTCCTCTTGTATGCTACATCTTACCTGATGAATCTTTAATTTCCTTCATTATGCTATTATCTTCAGTTATTTTACTTAAATAAGGTACAGTTTTTCTTTCAAAAATATCTTTATTCATGCAATAAATATTTTTCTTCATTTCATATATTTTTTGTTCTGTACTAAAAAAAAAAATCTTCATTCTTCTCTGTGCATTCAGTCATGTCATTACTTAATTTCTTATTCCTCTTTTCCTATATATTTTCTCTTTTTCACATGCCATAAAAATTTTTTATATTTTTAAAGTAAAGATGGTAAAGGAGCAAACAAAGGCTGCAAATACTCAACAGCATATAAATTCCTTACACACCAGTATCGAAGACAGGAACAGTCCAAACTGGAATGAAAACTCATTCGTGCACTGGTAAGCGCCTTCACCCCTTATATGCTGTTGAGTATTTGCAGCCTTTGTTTGCTCCTTTACCGTCTTTACTTTACTTTAAAACTTTGCGGCTGTTTTTTTGGTAAGGAGCATTTACTCCCTGGTATCATCGTTTTGTGTTTGATTTTTTATATTTTAGTCTAAAATTTAACCACCATTCTGACGTTTTTTAAACGTCATAAGCCTTTTTATTAAGCTGTCTTCAATTACAATTCAAGTCCCCTATTACAGTCATCTCCGTGTTGACTGCTACATATTGTATTATCTTTCTAAACATTTCTTCCCTCTCCTTTTTTTATAACATAAGTATATAATGCATTTATGGACAATTTTAGGTCAACCATTCCTCTTGTGCTGTGCTTATGATGTCATAATAAGGCAGAAACATGCATATCCACAGCTAGAGGTGTTTGGCTTTAATGGCCTGTAATTGTCCATAAATAGACTTAAAAATGAAAGTAAAAGAAAAAGTCTTGGACATTCAGAATTACCATTTAGCTGAAACACCTGATATCCTTAAGGGGCGATTTGCATATATCCCACGAGGCCTCTGATGCAAACATTAATAACACTTGGAATATGTACAATACAGTTATTTTCCAGTTTTCAGTATCACATTGCAATCCCATACCCCAGTCCATAAACCCCTATTATCATATACTTTCGATAAATTCAGTCTCTTTTTCATCCTCATTTCAGATTTGAATATTAATTTTTTTCTTTGTTTCCCTAAAAGAGGGCTTAAGAACATAAATTCCATGGTGAGCAGCTTTTCTTTTTTTCATATCTGCCCAGTCTTGAAAATAATGTCACAAAGTCTCTTTATTAATATGCATAAACTCTCTTACCACATTTGTTTTAATCCCGAGTGTCTTAATAACTTTGCCCCATACCTTATATCTGTCCATTGGTGCATCTTCCTTGTTTTCAACTCGAACCTTAAACAGTCTTTTTATTCTAACTTTCATTTCTTCTACTTGCTTACCCCTTATTTGTTCTGTCACCATTTCAGTGTACTATTTCTTCTCCGTCTCTCCTCGCTCGGCTGCCCTTCTTCCTTCTGTTTTCTCTCCATTTCTCCCCATGATAATTACTCTTCATCTTTCATTTCACTTTCATAAGTGCATCATCCCACATCCCTCTTGACTGGAGGGTTGTAATCACAACTCTCTGCGATACATCTGCGGATTCAAAAATATTCTGTTGGAACACCTCTTCCAAATCTATCTCCACTGCATCTTCTGCTTTCCTACTACTTTGAAAAGGCTTGACTGCCTTTTCCTTCATCTCTGACCCAACATACTCCTCTCTTACTCTGTTCTTGGCTTCCGACTCCTTCACTATGAAATATCTCTGCTGTTCAATTAACAGCACCACGAGCAGGATTTACTTCATTCTTCTCTACATTCTCCATTTTAGCCTATGGTACCTTCCTGCTTCTCCAGACCACCTTCATGCCTGGAACAGAAGACGGGAAGTGCCACAACGAAAAGATTTCCTGTATGCAAAAGAGTAGGGGAAGTTCCCTGATGCCTTGGCAATATTTCTGCTAGTAGTATAAATACCACTTTGGGTGTCTCCTGAAAAACAGGCTACTAGTCAAGTGAGACTAACCCAGTCAACAATGGATAAATAAAATAACTAAATTAAGGAACTATCACTTTTTTATAATTTCCAGATATTCTAATAAGTTCATTTTAGTTATACAAAGCAACTTTTTACAGAGGTGTGTGTTTTTAGTTATTCATAGGTATATATTAAATTGTTTGAAATACCTCCTTGGTTTAGTTAATGTATTTTACTATGCCTGTCACAAGTTTGGATTCCTTTGTTTTTCCTTGTGTCTTTCTAGACAGTGGTCAACTATTGAACAATAGTCGTTATCTGGCATACTTGTTTGATGCATAGGAAGTGAACTTCAGCATGATTTACTTTATAGCAAAAGTTGTGTTGTATTAAAATTTGGTATTGTCAAAATATTTAATAAATTTAAGATACAAGTGCATTTATTTCCATTGTGTTGATTTTTGGGAGCAAGTCGTGCTTTTTCCCAGCTATACTTACATTAGATGTAAAACACACTACAACTGGCCCTTTTTGTCGGACCATAAAACTTAACTTATATTAAAACAAATAAATGACCTAACACCTTGACTATCATCCTTTCACTGATTCTTACAGCCACTAAAATAAACTGCAAATAAGTACTTGTTCAATTCCTAAGGGACTAACAACATTTCATTAATTAATCAGTTACACGAAGTCATTATTTATTCGTTAAGTCCAGTATAAAAGGAGTCATATTTGAAAATATACTTCGCTTTTTTTTTTTTTTTTTTTTTTTATTTTAGTTTGTATTTTTTTTACTGGGGTAGTGCACTGATTTCAATGGAGTATTTGCAGGCATAGACCAAGTGAATAGGATCACATAAGAAATGAACAAAATATTTCCAAATAATAAGTATATGCAAAAAAAAAATACATTTATCTATTTACAAGATGCAAGAATGCGGTACATTTAGTTTAAGAATCAGTTTATAATGTCAAAATATGAATGGAAAAATGGAATTTAGGTCTTTATGGGTAAGATATAGCCATAACCTTATGCTACAGGGATAGCAGCATATCATTTCTGATTTCATATCAATTAATATATAAATGATCTTTATAACATTTGTACGTTATAAAATACTTTAAGCCAGAACTGTCCAAAAATGTTCTTTTTCATAATGTGTGGCAGTAGGGCTCTTATGGGACTTGCCTGCATCTCTCAGATGTTCCAAAATACCTTTACTAACTGGTTGTATGGTTTTTTCCTATATAATATAAATTTCATGAACAACATTTCAAGCAATATATTACTAGTTTCATATAACAATCTGAAATCTTAACTGGAATACATTTTTCTACCATCAATAACATGGCTGAATGTGTCCTCCCTATATTTTCAAACTATGCACCCTTTACAGGTTTCATTCTCTAAGTCTTTCTAAACTTCTCTTAAAGCTCAACCTATCCATCAGACATGGAGAACTTTTAAAGGCTATGTTCAAAGCACAGTGTAACCTTTGCCCCAATTCTCATCATCCATGATATTATTGCAATATTTCTTTAAAATCGTAACCATTCCGTCTAGTAATGGTGCTTAATGAGTAACGTAATATACTTGTCATATCTCCTCCCTACTACCCTTGTTGAATTTATAGCTTACTTTTCCCCATAACATGTTGAACTTTTATCTAAAGATGATTATAAAAGCTCCTCATCATAACATTTATCTCTTAATCCTTTAATTTATCTGCTGTATTATTCATCTTGTTCAGAACATAAGTTTACTCAATAAAACTCTCCACATGGTTAAAATCTTATTAAATGGGATACATTGGCACTAGTAACAAACTTAACCGAAGTCTGTTGTCTGTATAATGCACTGCTAGTCTTTCCTTCTTGAACATAAGCCTCCACATCTTAATACTGTATTCTGTGCAGTTGTCTGTTATATGTAGATTTCATCCCAAAATTGTTTTGAAATCTATTAAAAATTTTCTAAACCGTTACCTTTTACAATGAACAAATCTATATATCCTGTATAAAATATTACCCGATTCAAAAAAATTATATCTGTATAAAACTCTTACTCTTCAATCTCTTCCATGTTTAAGTTTGCATATGCAGGTGTGAACGTGGCCTCCCATAGCTGTTCCACACACTTGTTTCAAATATTCCCCACAAAAATCATATTCTTTCGGCTGCTCCTGTTAGGGGTCACCACAGCAGATCAACTGTTTCCATTTCTTCCTGTCCTCTGCATCTTGCTCTGTCACACCAACCACCTGCATGTCCTCTCTCAACACATCCATAAACCTTCTCTTCGGCCTCCCTATTTTCCTGTTACCTGGCAGCTTCATCCTTAGCATCTTTTTCCCAATGTACTCTGCATCCCTCCTCAGCACATGTCCAAACCAGTGTGATCTTGCCTCTCTGGCTTTGTCTCCAAACCTTCCAACCTGGGCTGACCCTCTAATATACTTATTCCTAATCCTGTCCATCCTCGTCACACCCAGTGCAAATCTTAACATCTTCAACTCTGCCACGTCAAGCTCTGACTCCTGCCTTTTTGTCAGTGCCACTGTCTCCAACCCATTTAACATAGCTGGTCTCACTACCCACTTGTAGCCTCTACCTCTTGTACCCTCTTCCCTTTCACTATTACTGATACTCGTCTGTCACAAATCACTCCTGACACTCTTTTCCACCCACTCCATCCTGCCTGTACTCTCTTCACCTCTCTTCCACACTCATCATTACTCTGAACTGTTGATCCCAAGTACTTAAACTCATCCACCTTCGCCACCTGTACTCCCTGCATCCTCACCATTCCTCTATCCTCCCTCTCATTCACACACATATATTTTATCTTAGTCCTGCTGACCTTCATTCCTCTTCCCTCTAGAGCATATCTCCACCTCTCCAGGGTCTCCTCCACCTGTTCTCTACACTCTCTACAGATCACAATGTCATCTGCAAACATCATAGTCCACGGGGACTCCTGTCTGCTCTCATCTGTCAACCTGTCCATCACCATTGCAAATAAGAAAGGGCTCAGATCTGATCCTTGATGTAATCCCACCTCCACCTTAAACACATCCGTCACTCCCACCGCAGACCTCACCGCTGTCGCACTACCCTTGTACATATCCTGTACCACTCTTACATACTTCTCTGACACTCACGACACATACAATACCAAAACTCCTCTCTAGGCACCCTGTCATATGCTTTCTCTAAATCCACAAAGACAAAATGCAACTCCTTCTGACCTTCTCTATACTTCTCCATCAACACTCTCAGAGCAAACATCGCAACTGTAGTGCTCCTTCCTGGCATGAAATCATGATCACTAATCATCACATCCGTTCTTAACCTAGCTTCCACTACTCTTTCCCATAACTTCATGCTGTGACTGATCAGTTTAATCCCTCTGTAGTTACTACAGCTTTGCACATCACCCTTATTCTTAAAAATCGATACCAAAACACTTTTTCTTCATTCCTCAGGCATCCTCTCACTTGTTAAAAACTCCACTGCCATTTTATATATTTATTTATTTTATTTTACATTTGTTAACCGGGGGTGTCTGACTGAGCCGAAAAGGCCCTTTTTCAGCAGATGCCCGGGGAGAAAAGCTCCACAAAGAAAAAATTGCAGACACATTTAGTTATTTAGACATGATCAGTATACACACAAATTACAAGAGACATGTTTTTACAGTCATATGTGGCACATAGTTACAGTGGAGAGAACAAACAAAAAAATATTAATTTTAAAAATAAAGATAATTAATAGATTTGTGGTGTACAGCTGAAATTTGGAACATAGGTATAATACGTACATATTACACAGGTACAGTACATACATTGTAGATTAGCCAATGTTTGTGAGTAAGATTAAAAACTATTATCAAGTGCTCTAGATTTAGTATGTATATGTTATCTGCTTTCACTAGCCTGGGGAGCAATCATGGCACTGCCAACTTTGCTTGAGATGCTGCCTGATGAGGTCTTTAAAGGAGGCTTTGGATGATGTGTTTTGAATGCTAGTAGGGACAGAGTTCCATTTTTTAGCCACTGAACTTCTATGTAGTGCATCTCCAAAGCTATTGTAGCTGTTGGTGACTTCTAGTAGTAGTTTGTTTGATGATCTAAGAGGCCTTTTGGCTGAGTGATGATGTACTAGGTTTTTGAGGGCAGGACACTTATTGGGGAGGTAATAGAATGACAGAGGCAGAGCTGATAGTAAGTTAGGAGGTTGGGCAGTTCAAGCCAGTGGAGCTGTCTCAAAGCAGTACAGTGATGAGTTCTATATGAGCAATTTACAGCAAAGCAGGCAATTCTGTTATAGCAGGCTTCCATTTTGCTTAGTTCAGTTTTGTTGAGATTAGTCAGAATGGGAGATGCATAGAGTAGGGTTGATAAAAGTTGGGAGCGAGCAATGGCTGATCTTGTGTTGGTAAGAAGTGGTTTGATGCAGTAGAGTGACCCCAGTTTGGCATGTACTTTTTAATAGTTAAGTTGAGTTGACTATCAAATTTTAGGTGGGAGTCTATTATTATTCCCAATAGCTTAGCCTGTGCCACTGGAGCAATTGGAGTAGCATTTGTGGAGTAGATGGTGAATTGACTGTTAGTGTTTTTGTTAGAACTGGTTATAATCATAAGCTGAGTTTTCTTTGGATTGAGGATAAGTTGGGCTTTGGTAAGGTAGTTTTCAACGTCAGAGAATGCTAGTTGAGTTGTTTGCAGGAGGGTGGGAATGTTTTGTCCAACACAGATTAAGGTAGTGTTATCTGCATACTGAATTATAGATGCATGCTGTGTGGAGGTATGGAGGTCATTTGTGAAGACTGTGAATAGTAGTGGTCCTAAGAAAGAACCCTGTGGGACTTCTATAATTATGGGCAGCTGAGGAGAGAGAGAATTTTCCCATTTCACAGCTTGGTACCTGTCAGTTAAGCAGCTTTGGAACCAGGTAATAGTGGAATTTGATAGATGATATTGGTTTAGTTTGTTTAGCAGGATTTGGTGTGAGACTGTATCAAATGCTTTGGACATATCCAAAAAAAGAGTTGACACTTGTAGGCCTTCATTTTTGAGGCGGTTTACTGTGTCTGTGAAGCAGAGGAGGGCTGTAGTGGTACTATGGGCAGGTCTGAAACCATGCTGAGTAGGTGACAGGATGTTGCTGTCTAGGAGATAGTTTAGCATCTGGGTATGGATGCATTTTTCTAGGATTTTGGCCAGGGGGGAGAGTAAAGCAATGGGTCTGTAGTTATTAAGTTCAGTGGAGGTCCCGCCTTTATGTATGGGTGTAACATAGGATATTTGCCGGAGTTTGGGCACATAGCTTTCAACAACTGATCTGTTTATGAGAGTGGAGATTGGGATAGCAATAGCATCTGTTGTGAGTTTCAAGAAATAGCTGGAGAGTGGGGTCGGCTGCTGTTGATGAGGTTTTTATTTTGGAGAGCATGCTTTTGATTGAAGTGGTGTAAACTGTTTTGAGGGTAAAGCTTGTATTAGTGTTATTTGTGTTGGGGGGGGGATAGTGAGGAAGGAACTGTCCTGTGATACTAAGGATAGAATTGAGTTCACAAAGTGGGAGTTGAATTGTGTTTCGATGGGAACTTTAGTGTCAGGGGTGGTTGGTTTGGGGGTAGCCTTTTGGGTGGATTTTAGTAGCTGGTTTACATTTTTCCAAAATTTTTGTGGGTTGTGTTGGCATTTAGTTTGTAATGTTGTGTAGTAGGATTTTTTGTCCAGCCTAATGCATTTTTTTGCACGGTTGCACAGTTCTTGGTACTTAAATTAGGCTTTGTGTTTCTTTGTTTTTTTGATAGTAAAGCCAGGCAGTGTCTCCAGACTTGAGGATTTGTTTGGTTTATTTACTGAGCCAGGGGTTTGTAGAGGTTCTAACCTTGATTTTGCGCAATGGAGCGACAGTGTCTAGGTGTTGTAGAAATATTTTGTTGCAATATGCTACAGCCTGGTCAAGTGGGAGGGTTTTTAGGGGGGTCCAGTCAGAGTTACAGAGTAAAGTGTTGAGGACCTTGGGAGAGAATGTTTTCATGTTTCTAGTGGATATATAGTTAGTGGTTTTGCATATGTTTGTTCTACTATGTATAAAGTATATTATGTTGTGGTCACTTAAGGTATCTGGGAGACTGCCTGTGTAAGGGTACAATGTGGGGTTGTTAGTTAGGACCCAGTCAAGAATGGATTCCCTTTTAGATTTTTTATCACATCTAGTTGGAATTTGGACTAGCTGCTGGTAGCCATGGAGATTTATTCGATTACTTGGTGGTTCTGATATACAGGTGAACCAATCTAGGTTGAAGTCCCCCAGAATAAGGGTTTCTTGTGAGTATGTGGAAGAACACCAGGATAAGAAGTCTTCAAGGCCAGCAGGTGTATTACTAGGTGGAATATAGATCACAGTTGTGGTGATGACCTTTTTAGGGTGAAGTTGAAGTTGAGATAAGTATGTCCCAATTATTGGGGGAGGGGTAGGAGTTTGGTAATTGATGGACAGTTAAGTTGGACTTGTACAGTAAGGCAGTTCCACCCCCTTTACAAAGTGTTCTGTCTTGTCTAATGATATTGTAGCCGGTAGAGAGAACTGAGTTAGCCAAGTTTTTATTTAGCCAGGTTTCTGTTAAAGCAACTATGTCTGGGGAGTAGTGTGCTATTGTGGCCTGGAGTTCAGGTATTTTATTTTTGATACTTCTAATATTAATATTTAGCATTAAAAGATGGTTGGTTTTGCTGCTGTTGTTGATTTGCCCAGGGATGAAGAAAGTGGGGGTGTTATGTTCTGACATTTGTGTTGGAGCAGTTTGTGTTGGACAGGATGGATTTGGGCCTGGGATGGGGTGGATATCTCCACTTATGGTGAGCCTGGAGTTAAAATGGTTATACAGATGTTGGAGTTTGGTGAGTAGTGTGAGACAGTATTGTGCTTTTTTGGAGTAAGAATCCGAGCATATGTGTTTAGTTCTGAATTGGTCCGTTATGTAGTTCTTGAATAACTGGGCAGATATTATTATAATGTGTGGTGTCTGTATATGAGAGTGCATAATGTTAGTGTTGTGCTACTAAGTTTAGGGATATTGCTAGAGTGATAATTTGTAGTGTTGTAAAGAATTATGAGAAGACAGGCTAGACCTAGTTGTGTGATAGTCATGGTTATAAAGTTCAAGTTGTTTCTAGGTTGGGATGTCTGAATAGGAATTATAGGGTTGCACTATATGTGGATGGGGAAGTAGTGTGGGTGATGTAAAAAATGCCCAGTGGGAATGAGAGTGATTGGGAGTATTTTGTGTGGAGCAAGTTGGTGTGGTATAATGTGTTATGACTTGAGGAGCTGTGATTGGTGGAGGTGATGTGAGGGTGAGCTGTGGGTGTGGCTGTGATTACTATAAATGTAGAGGTAGTGGGGGCGGGAAGGAATAGGGGGCAGGGTAAGGGAAAGGAGAGAGCCCGAGCATTAGCGAGGGCGAACAGAGCGGGGCAGAGCCAACCAAGACAAGAGAAAAAAGTAAGTATTACTTTACAAATCTGAACACTTTAAACAAATTCCTGAGGTCTAATGGCTTACCGGCAAGCAGAATGTAATTGCTGAAGAAGCACGTATGTCCTGGTGGGAGACTAGAAATTTAAAGATGGCTCCATGCTCAGCAGAATTCTAATATAGACTTTGTATTGGGGGAGGGAGATAGCACAAGGGGTGTAAACCAGGTGGAATGCAAAGAAACCAGAGAGGCAATCAGTGGAAATCAGTGAAGGCCTCAGAGGGGGTAAGTAATAATTCAAACTACCTGTAAAGTGAAGGAGAGAAGAGACAGTAAAGTTTATAAAGGTTGGGAGTATGTCTTCACATTGACTTGCTGATTAGTAACCAGTTTGTGCACAGATTAGAGTAGGGAGATACATTAGCAATGAAAGGGGAATGTATGAATGGAATCTTTGACAATCCCACTTCTTTCACCTAAACACCTCCATGCTTCCACAGGTATGTCATCTGGACCAACAGCTATTCCGTTCTTCATCCTCTTCATAGCTATCCTTAATTCCTCCTTGCTAATCCACTGCACTTCATGATTCACTATATGCACATCATCCAACCTTCTCTCCCTCTCATTCTCTTCATTCATCAACCTCTCAAAGTACTCTTTCCATTTGCTTAACACACTCTCCTTACTTGTGAGTACATTTCCCTCATTATCCTTTATCACCCTTACCTGCTGCACATCTTTACTAGCTCGGTCCCTCTGTCTAGTCCTTTTCTCCCTCGTTAGTTTTCAACCTTTTATACAACTCTTCATACGCCTTATCCTTGGCCCCCTCTCTCTTTGCCATGCACCTCATCTCCTTGTACTCTTGTCTACTTTCTTCATCTCTTTGACAATCCCACTTCTTCTCCGCCAACCTCTTTCTCTGTATACTCTCCTGTACTTCTTCATTCCACCACCAGGTCTCCTTGTCCTCCTTCCTCTTTCCAGATGTCACACCAAACACCTTTCTAGCTATCTCTTTTACTAGCTCTGCTGTAGTTACCCAGCTATTTGGTAACTCTTCACTGCCACCCAATGCCTGTCTTAACTCTTCCCTGAACATCACTTCGCAATTACCCTTTTTCAATTTCCACCATTTGATCCTTGGTGCTGCCCTCACACTCATTCCCCACAAAAATAAAAGCGATTACTCTTCAAACAAAACTCCATCGATAATAAAGCCTTCCTCTTCATTACTTCCGAATGTAAAAAATATTCTACTGATCAAGGTCTCATATCATGTTTTATGAAAGAATATAAGCTGCAGACATTTGTCATCTCAAAGACAGCCCTGTTGCCATTAAACTCATTTTTTGCAAGTGATGAAAAATAAAGAATCTTTCACATATGAACTTAAAACATTGACTCAAGGCTGTAACAATAAAGCTAATATGTTCTCCACTATTTCCATTGCACCCCGCACCTGGGAACAATGGATCTACCGGGGGAGAGATGAGACTTCTCCATACTTCGTGCAAAGCACAGAGCAATGTTAACCTCATTCGTATGCCAATTCTTCCTCCATTTTTTTTTATCACACCTGTCTTTACTATATATCATCTGTAAGTGCCTGCAAATCCACTTGCGTTGTGTTTAACTGATTTGTGTTTGATCTTACTTCTTTACAATGCATAAATATTATAATGATTATTTATATGTGAATACATCTGAAATATACCAAGCTTCAATATTCATATATTTTAAATGACACATTTTATAATGAATTTAATGAATTACTGATAAGTATTTATTGTAATTGAATGACTTTTATGTTCAGTTCCACAAGGAAACAGTGAAATTACAAGTGCTTATTTGGTTTATTTTAGTGCATGTAAGAACCAGAAGGCTAATAGCTAGTTCATTTATTTGTTTTATTAAAAGATATGATTTAATGTTAATCTTCTTTCCATTCATCACTGATGGGTTCGGTTTCGAGCCCTCTGAATAGAGTCAACCTAATACCAAGCTCGCGTACACTAAAAACTCTCGAGCTAAGCTGCTACCCACAATGTCCTTCTCCCAGTTGCCTCAGATTTCGTTTGCCGCACAGCCATATAGCAGCTTTTCACCGAGCTCTCCAGTTGTGTCATATTTTATATATATTTGTGTAATTTTTGAATATTTTCCTAAGCTAACTCGTTTCTACCCTCTTATCTATTTAGCTCTACCCTTTGGGTATTTCTTATACCTTCATTGGTACACCCTCTCCTACCCTTGTGGTATTGTTTGATACCATCGTTGATTTCTTCTTCTCTTTTCTCACTTCATTTAGTCAGTGGTTTGTTTGTCTCTTCGTGTGTATGGATATGTCTGAAGAAAAGGGACTTTGGGGTTTAAACATTGCACTTCCTGCAATGGCAAACTCCCTAACAGTGACTCGCATGATGATTGTGAGTATTGTCTGGGGTTTCTCACCTCTGAAAAACCTCCTTGCCAGATTTGCCTAAGTTTTATTCAGCGGACGCTGAACGTGAGAAAAAAATAAACAGATTTTGTAAGGCCTGTTGGTCTCACCTTTCTCAGAGGCCCTTTCTGTGTCGGAGGTCTCAACCCCTCCAGTGAAGGACAAAAAAGTCCCCATTCAGATCCCTCTTCACCGGCTGGTGAAAAGGGCAAGTCCCATAAACATCAGGCCCACAAATCTTCAAAGGAGCACAGAATTGCTTCATCGGCACCGATTACGACTATTCCTTCTGTTCCAAGCTGTGCTCCAGTTGCTTCTTTATCCAGTGTCATAGATATTACAGAAATTTCGACGTTGGTGCCACCTTCGACACAAGTCCTATCTATAGTGATAACTACGGCTCCGACCTTACTTTCTTCAATAGTTTCGATAATGACTTCATCTTTTACCGCACTGAAGGCGGTTCCGACAGTCCCTTTGGAACCGATAGTAACCTTGACTGAGTGCCTCCTCGGCACTGAGTCCCTCCTCGACGCCGCTAATTCCTGTATTACCTGTCTCTAAGTTAGAGACTATGGTGCCAATAACTCAAACACCACGGACCCGGTACTCCCTTTCATTGGACCCGTTCTTAGGCCAGACATATAGCCCCTTTCTGGACCGGCCTGACTCCCCTTCAGGAGTGTCCACAAGGAGTCTTTCTGAATTCGATGATGTGCGCCTGCTGGGCCAGCTGTTGACAGCCATAGGGATAAATGTTCCTAAGACTCATCCCACTTCGGGGTTTGGGTCTATTGCTCCTCGGACTCCCACTTATACTCCTGCTTCAGATCTGTTGGTTCCGAAGCCCATTGCTCCGACGTCCTTGGTGGAAACCCATTCCTTAGTGCCGACAGTGACCCTCATTGAGGCTTCGATGCCACCCCTTTGGGTTTCTGTTCCATCAGAACTGTCCCTTCCTCAGTCTCATGGTTGGGGGGGGCAGAACCTCGGTTCTGAGCAATTATCTGTTCTGTCCTCAGATCCAGGGACAACGCCTGCCCCGATCTTGCTTGAGGCTCCGTCCCCGGGAGCGGGTCTGAAGGAGCGGGGTGTGACCGCAATTCCAAGATTCTTACTCTGTTCCGGGCTCCCATTCCTCTTCGAGCGGGCCTGCTTTCCGAGTGATGGAGAGGGTGCTTGCTTCTGGATGCGTTCCTCCTACATCGGAACTCCTCCCTGCTCCCCCTGAGCTACAGCTACCATGGGTCACCTCCCCAGGACACCAAGAGCAGAAGCTGCAGGAAACCCCTGGTGCAGGGTACTCTTACTTCCGAGTCTTCCTCAGACATCCCTACTGAAGCATCTCCTTGGAAGAAGGCCTGTAAGAGGAAACACCTTGACTCTCCTGAGGAGTGTCTCACAGAGGATACGGACTACGATGATTGGGAGGGGTCCCCACGGTCAACCCTGACGATGTAATTTTTGGAGACATCCTGGAAATATTGAAACAGAGGGGTGGCTGGAAGCCCTCTAACCCTTCCTCGGAGAAGTTTGTCTTCCTGCAGGCTTTCCGCTCTCTGCTTTCTACTTCTTTGGTGACCCCAGCTGCCTACGACTTAGTCCAGCTCGTCGTGCAGCGTGCATGGAAGAATGCTGATTCTATTGAGGCCATTTCCCAGAGACCAGATAATAATCTTTCCCCACCAGAGGAGAACACCCCCACTGGTCTAGAGGCTTGCAGGTAGACTCTATGGTGGTGGCGGGGGCCACTAAAAAGGAACTTGTGGAAGAAAGTCCTACTATTCACTCGCCCAACAGAGTCCCGGGCTGTGGACAGACTAGGGAAGCAAGTTTTTCCTTCAGTGACCTTTGCAGTCAGGTCCCTGAACTACTTGTCACATTTCACGGGAATTCAAAGAGATCTGATTTCCGAACTTTCTGGAGCCCTCGCGAGTCAAGTTTCTGACTGGGCACAAGACAAGGTTGCCTCTCAACTTGCCACCCTTGAGTCTATTTCCAACTCGTCCATGAGGTTGCTCTCTCACACAAGCAAAGGGGCAGGTAGATCTGCGGGTGCAGGCCTAGTCAGGAGGCGTCATGCCTGGATGTGCATCGGTGACCTCACGGACTCCTTCAAGTCTTCCTTTTTGAACGCCCCTACTGAATCATCTTCCTTGTTTGGTTCTAAAGTAAAGGACACACTGGCCAGGTGCGAGCAGGATGGAAAGACCCTGTCTGCCGTTGGCCTACGTTTTTCCAAGCCCCAACGTTTTTTCCAAGATCCAGAGGAGTGGGAAAATATGGCACAAAAAAATCTCAAGGTCCTTTCCGCAACGTACGTGGTGAGGATTCCCCTAGAGGTAGAGGGGTTCCAGTGGTGGAAGATGCCCCTTTAGGGGCAAAGGGGGTCCTCGAAATCAAAACTCCAGGGATACTTTCTCCGGACGGTCTTATCAATGCTCCTGAAGCGTTGCCTGATTGCTTTCCTCTGGAAGCAGTCTGGGCTCGTTTTTCTCTCCACCAAACTGCCTGACATTCTATTACAAAAGATTGGTGTGTGCAGAATAATCTCCAGAGGCTATTACATCCCTCTAACATCACGTCCAAAACCTACAAAGCACCTTCCCGATGTTCCACCCAGTCAAAGGGAAGAAGCAGCTTCAGGGATAAGAAAGCTCTGTCAAAAAAAAGAGTCATTCATCCAGTCCCCCCCCAGACCAATGCTGATCCGGTTTTTACTCTAGATTCTTTTTGGTACCAAAAAAGACTGGGGACTGGATACCAATTCTGGATCTCCGCCATCTAAACAAGTCAGTGGTTCAAACCAAATTCCGCATGGTCACTATTCAATCCAGTCTCCCTTTTTTACGGGAGGTTGTTTGGATGTGCTCGCTAGACCTCCAGGATGCGTATTGCCACATCAAAATGGACAAATGCTCTAGGAGTCTCTTTCACTTCTGGCTAGGAGCCAATCATTACCAATTCAGAGCCCTGCCTTTCGGTCTCTTGACTGCCCCCAGAGTGTTCATGAAATGCCTAGCAATGGTGACGGGTCATCTGAGACTTCAAGGATTTCAGGTGTCTCTATATTTAGACAATTGACTCCTTTCTGCCCCCACCAAGCATTTCCTGACCATGGCCCTCCGTTACACACACTCACTAGCAGAGTCTCTAGGCATCACAGTCCATTGGGAGAAATAAAACCAAGTACAGGAGGATGAGGTGCCCAAAACAAAACCAATAAACAGGAAAAAAGCACCAGCATGCCGTAATCACCTTAAAACATTTAATGTGTTCCACAGCAAGCAGAGCAAAACACAGCACACAATGATAACTCTGAAACTACTACCAGTTTGTTTTAGTCTCCAACGCCATTAGAAAAACATGTCTGGTATCTCTACCAGATCACAGGCTTCAGAGGTTATGATTACAAGTACAAGTGATACTCTGTCAAAGAAAGGTGTCAGCAAGAGGTTTTCCAGGCTCTGGGGTCCATGGCTATGGCCATTCCAGTTGTTCCTTTGACAAGATTACACATGAGACTGTTGCAATGGCGCCTATTTTTCCAATGGTTGGCAAATCTTCACCCCCCCCCCCCCCAAGCTCACAGATCGTCATTACCAACTCTTGCAAGCAAGATCTCCTCTGGTGGATGATGCCAGACGAAAAACTTTGGTGTTGCCCCTTCCAGACCCCTCAACCCAATGCCACGGTGACCATGGACGCTTCTCTGATAGAGTGTGGAGGGGGGGGGGCATTTTCAGGTAAAGACAGTCCAAGGCATGTGGTCCAGCTTAGAGGCCAGCCTGCATATCAGTGTTCTGGAGTTGAGAGCGGTGCTGTTGGCATTGCAGGGATTGCATCCTCTCCTTCCATCGGGAACGATTGCGATTCATTCAGACAATATGTCAGTAGTCTGGTACATAAACAAGGAGGAACCAAATTCTACCCCCTGTGTTGCGAGGCCATGAGAATTTGGCACTGGGCAATAGCTTCCAACTGCTTTCTTATAGCAACGCAATCCCGGAGAGCTTCAACATTATTTCGGACAGGCTGATCAGATGCATCCTCCTTCCACGTGAGTGGTCTTTCAATCCAAATGTGACAGCAGAAATTTTCAGCTGATGGGGCCAGCCTTGCTGCGATCTCTTTGCTTCCCCTTCGAACAACAAATGGAGCAGCTTCTTTGCCCTCTTTCCCTTAGAGGGGGGAGTCCCTGAGAGATGCTTTGACTCTCGATTGGCCCATGGGTCTCCTCTATGCTTATCCTCCAATTTGTTTGATACCCCTTTTTTTGAAGAAAGCAATGCAGTTGAGATGCAAGGTGATCCTCATTGCCCAATTCTGGCCTCGACAAGTGTGGTTCCTCTTCCTCCGGCCTCACCTTTTACAGCCTCCATGGACCCTGGACACTCGTCTGGACTTGATTTCTCACCCCCAAGAGTTGACTCTCCCATATCTGTCATCTCTCAAGCTGACAGTTTGGTTTCTCCACTTCCGTTAGTTGCCAGGCAAGAAATCCTCTCCTCACCTGTTCGAGATATTATTCTGGCCTCCCATAAACCATCCACCAGAAAACTTTACAGAGATAAGTGGAAAAGGTTTGCTCTGTGATCTAAAGAACAGATGCCAGACCCCCCTCTCAGCTCCTGTCTCTGGTATACTTCAATACCGTTGAGTTTTTTGAGAATGGAGCATCAGCTTCTACCATTCGAGTCCACTTAGCAGCTATTTCCAATTTTCTTAACTGTTTAGAAGGTGTTCCACTTACTTCCACCCGCATATGCAAGACCTTTCTCAAAGGAGCTTTTCATAGCCGACCTCCAGTCAGGCATCCTTTAGAGGCATGGAATCTCTCCCTGGTGCTACAGTCTCCCTCTACCCCCTTTTGAGCCTGCTGCAAAATGAGACCTCAAATTTCTTTTATGGAAATCTCTCTTTCTGGTGGCTGTCACATCAGCTAGATGGATATCAGAATTACAAGCCTTATGCATCAAGCACCCATATTTAATTTTTCATAAAGACAAAAGTATCTCTTCATTCTAATCCATCTTTTCTCCCTAAAGGGATTTCTGATTTTTCTGTGAACCAGTCCATTGAACTCCCAGTGTTTTTCCCAAATTATTCCAATGAATGAGAATACTGTCTACATTCATTGGATGTACATAGACTACTACGTTTTTACCTGGATAGGACTAAATCTATCCACAAGTCAGATCAACTTTTCATTTCCTTTTCTGGACCAAAAATGGGATGTGCTGTATCCAAAGTCACTTTATCAAAATGGCGCAAAGATTGTATTGCCTTTTCATATTCACATGTAAATGAGCCTAAACCTGTCAATATCAAAGCACATTCAACGAGAGCCATAGCAACTTCTGTTGCTTTTCACTCCAGAGCCTCTATGGACGACATATGCACAGCAGCAATTTGGGCTAAACCTCACACTTTCATCAAACATTACAAGTTGGACATGGTCTCCAGGGGAACAATGGCCTTTGGCTCAGTGGTGCTCAGGAATGTTCTTCCATTAGGGCCACCCAGGTTTTCAAGTAGCTTGGGATTCTGTCCCATCAGTGATGAATGGGAAGAAGAATAGCATCAGGTAAAGAAATGGTCTTACCATCTGTGTTGTTGATCTTCCATTCTTCACATCCCACCCTCTGTCCCCCACCAAAGGCTCTCGGCAGATCTTATGGGTCCTTGTGGTATTTTCAGGGTTTTTGTGCAGAAATGGCCCCTGTCTTACTTCTGTATGTTTCATGCAATCTCTATCTGAGGTAACTGGGAGAAGGGCATTGTGGGTAGTAGCTTAGCTCGAGAGTCTTTGGTGTACGCGAGCTTGGTATTAGGCCGACTCTGTTTCGAGGGCTCGGAACTGCCCCCATCAGTGTTGAATGGAAGAAGATCAACAACACAGATGGAACGTTATAGTAAGACGTAACTTCTTTTTTTAATGCTTTGATACAAAGGACCGATTGTGGAGTGTTTTTCATCACTTCAGTAGTATATTTGGTCCTTGAAATAATTAATAGTAAATATACTTACACTGGTTATTGCCGTTATTTTGATGTAGCCAACTTTGCAGAATGCTGTGTTCTAGAAATAAAATGATAATCCTTGAACACTCGAGGTGCCATAACGTAGTCTTAATGCTTACGATGAAAACTTCGTACCAAAAAATACATCATTGGATGTTTTTAATTTTAATTGCTTGTCATTTGATGCTGTACTCTGATTTTAGATGGAAGATATGTTTGATGAAGAGGACGAGGAGGGAGGAGACCAAGAGGATGTTTATTTTACAACACACGATATTCTCAGAATTAGAAATACCATCTTTGTGATGCTGAAGAATTTCCTGAGGTTGCTTTCCAAGTTTCCAATGAAAGAGAAGCCACAGTGTGTTGTTCATTGTCTGCAGGTAATGCGTTAGGTTTTGTCTAATACAGTTTTACTGGATGCTGTTGCATTTGAAAATGTATAATCCTGTTTTCAGAAGATTTCTATGTATTATGGTCTTTCAACGTAAATCTTCTTGTTGCCTTTCACCCTTTTTTGTAGGCATGGAATGTCTACTGGACTCCTTGGATGTGCATAGGGAACTCAAATTTTACCTAGACAAAACAAAATCTGGCAGAAAATCTGACCATTTGTATCTGTTTGCAAAAGTGAAAGAAAAACTTGTGAACAAATGCATAATTTCTACATGGATTGCAAATTGTATTTCCATTTGCCACTAACAGCAAGGAAAACCAGTACTTCACAGGTTCAGGACGTCATGCACTAGGGCAACTGATTCTACCACTGCTTTCCTTGGGGGATTTTTATCCACAGGATTCTAGAGGTAGCTATTTGGACTGCAATCCACTTCTTTTCTAAACACTATATCCTAAGGCTGCTTTCAGGGCCCGGGCTGGTTTTGCTTCTGTTATCTTCCAGGATTTGATTTTCCCCTTATCCAACTTCTGGCCAGTCTCCCAACTCTCTTTAGTTTTGGGAATCTTCCCAAGAATTATTACCACAATAGGGAACTATGAATAGCTTAGGACAGTTGTGTAAATTAATCTGTTACTGTTGTATTGATTTATACTTATAGTTATAATTTACTTTTATATAGCTGAAAAGTGTATGAAGCACTTTGGGTGTATGTTCTTGTGCTTTAATCAACAGTTTAATTCCATGAAACATATCCTTACTCATTTTGGAAGAGCTCAAGCAATCCATTTCCCTACCATAACTTGTCAATATGTTTTAATTTTCTTACTTGTGACCCAAGTTTCGTACATATTACCCATGCATTGCAAAATATTGTTATGATGCTGATGGATTTTTCTTTGTCCCGTGTCAGCTTCTTTTCAAATACTTGGCAAGTTTTTCTTTTTAGTGTTGTAAGATTTATATGATATATTTTTAAGACACTGAATTCTGGTGCCAGTGATTAGGGCATCATATGCTTGAATCAAAATGTTGAGAAAAAAACTGCACCAAAGAGCCTCTAAAATCCAGCAGCATAGAGGGGGCCCCTTCCCAGCATAATACAGTTATTTCCTATAGAATTACTGCTTTGGTCTAGACTATATCCAGTGTGATGTCATATGCTGGTTACACCCACTGTACTGTCATATAATTGGCTGTCCCGCTTTGGAGGTCTGAAAAGGTAGCAACTCTACATTAAAGAAGGATTGGCCTGAGTCAGAGATTCTGGGATTTAGCCAGTAGTAGATATGTCTCAGAATTACAGATTGTACTGAGGACCAAAGGTCCATTCACGAATTCCTCTTTCCAGGGGCCTTACACATTTGGTCCTGATATATGGGTACACCTAGAAAACATGAAGGGGGTAAGGCCTTCTCACTTGTTGGTGTCAGTTTTCAGACATCTCAACTCTGCTTCTCCAAGATGAAAAAGCCCATGCTAAACTTAATTCAAGGGTGGTGCACAGCAGAAAGATCAGTCTGGAAGTAGCCTGAATACTTGGGGCAACTTCAGAGGGGAGTCCTCAGCATTCCCAGGATGGCTGGTGATCCACCTACAGGTAATACGTGGCCACACTCCTGAGGCCTTACTGTACTGTTTTGCTCTGGAAGCTGTCAGACATCATTTGCTAGCTACAAGATCCCCATCAGTGTCCCTAGAGATCATGGAAATTGGGTGTGTACCACAGAGGGGTGAAACATCAAAACAGATACCTGCTTGCTGAGGGACTTGCATTGAGTGGCACACTCAAAAGGGCTGAAATGTGCACAAGCCTAGTGTACTGAAAATGGCCTCAATCTAAATGCAAAAAAGTGCAAAGTGGTAGCATTTCACAAAGCTCTTCTACTTGTTACAAGTGATATTCCTCTGCTGGCAAATACTGTACCAGTAGATCTGGGTAAGTTATGTGGATAACTCTCGCATTTGATCATTGTTTCCACCATAATCAGAATCCTATCTGGCGCAGGTAATTTTCAAGGGAATATCTTCAAAATTAGGAGAAGTTATTTTACCACTGCACTGTCCTCTCCTCTTCTCTCATCACACCCATCATCAAATATATTGCTCACTTTGGTATGTAAAAATTTGTTTATGGTTCAAGTGGAAAGGCTGCAAAGATTTTTAAATAAAAAAATGATGGGGCTTTAATGCTTCAACAATTCTGATAGGTTAGCATTACTGTCCTTATACTCAGCCTGCTGGGTGCTCCGTGGTGACTTTGTTTTGCATTTTGAGCCATGAAGGACTGAATCCTATATGACCTAGCATCATCATCATCATCATCTTTCGGCTTTTCCCGTTAGGGGTCGCCACAGCAGATTATCTCTTTCCATTTCTTCCTATCCTCTGCATCTTGCTGTGCCACGCCAACCGCCTGCATGTCCTCTCTTACCACATCCATAAACCTTATCTTAGGCCTTCCTCTTTTCCTCTTACCTGGCAGCTCCATCCTTAGCATCTTTTTCCCAATATACCCATCATCCCTCCTCAGCACATGTCCAAACCAATGCAATCTTGTCTCTCTTGCTTTGTATCTAAACTGTCCAACATGAGCTGACCCTCTAATATACTGATTCCTAATCCTATCCATCCTAGTCACACCAAGTGCAAATCTTAACATCTTTAACTCTGCCACATCCAGCTCTGACTCCTGCCTTTTTGTCAATGCCACTGTCTCCAACCCATATAACATAGCTGGTCTCACTACCCTCTTGTAGACCTTCCCTTTCACTCTTACTGGTACCCGTCTGTCACAAATCACTTCTGAGACTCTTCTCCACCCATTCCACCCTGCCTGTACTCTCTTCTTCACCTCTCTTCCACATTCACCATTACTCTGAACTGTTGATCCCAAGTACTTAAACTCGTCCACCTTTACCAACTCTACTCCCTGCATCCTCACCATTCCTCTACCCTCCCTCTCATTTACACACACATATTCTGTCTTAGCCCTGCTGACCTTCATTCCTCTGCATCTACTACTGGCTAAATCCCAGAATCCACCTCGCCAGAGTCTTCTCAACCTGATTCATACTCTCACTACAGATCACAATGTCATCTGCAAACATCATAGTCCACGGGGCCTCCTGTCTGATCTTATCTGTCAACCTGTCCATCACCACTGCAAATAAGAAAGGACTCCGAGCTGATCCTTGATGTAATCCCACCTCCACCTTAAACGGATCTGTCACTCCCACTGCAGTCCTCACCACTGTCGCATTACCCTCGTACATATCCTGTACCACTCTTACATACTTCTCTGCCACTCCCGACTTCCTCATACAATACCACAACTCTTCTCTAGGCATCCTGTCATATGCTTTCTCCAAGTCTACAAAGACACAATGCAACTCCTTCTGACCTTCTCTGTATTTCTCCAATAACACTCTCAAAGCAAACATTGCATCTGTAGTGCTCTTTCCTGGCATGAAACCATACTGCTGATCACTAATCATCACCTCCCTTCTTAACCTAGCTTCTACTACTCTTTCCCATAACTTCAAGCTGTGACTGATCAATTTTATACCTCTGTAGTTACTGCAGCTCTGCACATCACCCTTATTCTTAAAAATGGGTACCAAAACACTTTCTCCACTCCTCAGGCATCCTCTGACTTTCCAAAATTTCTTTAAACAATCTAGTTAAAAATTCCACTGTCATTTCTCCTAAGCACCTCCATGCTTCCATTGGTATGTCATCTGGGCCAGCAGCCTTTCCATTCTTCATCCTCTTCATAGCTGTCCTTACTTCCTACTTGCTAATTTGTTTCACTTCCTGACTCGCTATCCCCACATCATCCAACCTTCTCTCTCTCATTCTCTTCATTCATCAGCCTCTCAAAATACTCTTTCCATCTACTCATCACACTCTCCTCTTTTGTGAGTACCTTTTCTTCTACAGTTTAACTCAACTCTTTATCACCCTTACTTGCTGCACATCCTTCCCAGCTCTGTCCCTCTGTCTAGCCATCCACACCATGATAGAACAATTTGAACCAGTTTCCTAAACACCTGGCCTTACTTCCCTTCCATCAGGTCTCTTGCACGCACAATATATCAACCTTCCTTTTCTCCATCATATCGGCTAGCTCTCTTCTTATACCAGTCATACTGCCAACATTCAAAGTTCCTACCCTCACTGCTACACTCCTAACCTTCCTCTTCTCTTCCTGCCTTCGGGCATGCCTTCGCCCTCCTCTTCTCCTTCGGCCAACAGTAGCTCAATTTCCGACAGCACCCTGTTGGCTAACAGTACTGGTGGCAGTAGTTGTTAACCAGGGCCTCGACCGATCCGGTATGGAAATATGAAGTTTTTGCGCCATAAGTGTTGTGGCAGAATTTTTACGCCGGATGCCCTTCCTGATGCAACCCTCCCCATTTATCCGGGCATGGGACGGCACAAAGAAATGCACTGGAGTGTGCATCCCCAGTGGCTGGGTTGAATCCTATATGACCTAATCCTTCCAAAACCAGCGTCTCTTCAAAAAAAAAAAAAAAAAAGGCAGCCTCATTTAAGGGATAGGTTCCTAACTCAATGGATTTCCAGCCTATGGAATATCTTACTACTACAGGTCAAACAAAGCACTATGCTGTACTTCTTTAAAGGAAAACTCCACCTTCTTCTACAGTTTAACTCAACTCTTATGATGGTTTTCTCCCTACAGTATGATTCCAGTACTGTGTAAGTACCTGAAACCTACTTGTACTTTATAAAACTTTCATTTCCTCACTTTGGTATCAAAGGAAGACGAAGTCCACCCACTTTTTTTTTTAAGCTCAACTTAAGTTGGAGAGGAATTTGTCTGCACTTGCATGACACACCACTGACACAGACATTTGTAGTCCAGAGCTGAGCTGCTGTAAGCAAGACAAAGAGGTGTGAAACTGTTTTCCATTGTCTTTATTGCAGAGAGAGAGGAGAACTTGCATTGATTAACAGCTGCTTCTAATGTAGCCATGCTTTCATAGCAAAAGACAGTTGTCACCTCTTTTGACAAATTTGCATAAAGAGCATCACAGTATTGAAATACTAACCTTTAAACTTTACATGTTTGTTTTTTATACTACTTTACATTTTAAAATCACTTGAATGTAGTGTTAAAGATGCCATTTAGAAAAAAAGTCAGAACATTTTCTTTCTTGTAATTCTTGTAAGGTATCAGCACATTTACCAAAAGTGTATGGGGATGGGCTGTCAGTTCATCTTAGATTACAAAAACACTTTGAAGAAAGGCCTGCAAATTAGTAACTGTTTTGATTGCAGCTGTATAATTCCTTGGTATAGTGTAAAAAAAAGTCCTGAGATGCACAAAAATGAGGGCCATTCAAGAAATAAAAGTAGTAGTCCTGTTAGTGTATAAGATGACAGTAACTGACATTTGTCCCATTATATATCAATGGGATGGGAATACACCGCTATTTCCTTGTGTCTAGCATGACTCATGGTAAAGTAGACTTGAAATGAATTATGGGAAAGAGACTTTAAGATAAATAAGATCACTTTGATATATCAAGCCCCATTGATAGCCGTTTTGCAGAAAACATATTACAATTCTGTAAGAAGCATTCCGAGTGATTTTGAGGTGTTAAAAATAGCTCTGAAAACAGAGATAAAGTGGAAAAATATAATTTTAGTTCTAAGGTGGAGTTTTCCTTTAAAGCTAATCTTGTTGATTGAATATGTAGACTTACATTTACACTAGGTTTATCATATAACAACCCTGTTTTTGATATGAGATGTGGGCACTATTAAGTACTTTTAAAGGGTGACTAGAACTTGTAAGTGTGTTTAC
The DNA here is from genome assembly GCF_019279795.1 of Protopterus annectens. Taxonomy (NCBI): domain Eukaryota; kingdom Metazoa; phylum Chordata; order Ceratodontiformes; family Protopteridae; genus Protopterus; species Protopterus annectens. The sequence continues at coordinate 1,641,782,571 of NC_056741.1, read as the reverse complement.
TTAAAATATGTATGGCTGGGTCTTTTATGGGTCCTGTGGTCATTTGTTTAGTATTGTTCTTGTGTTCTTTTCTACTTGGCCAGCTGGTACACGATTCCCTGCCTTACTTTGCCGCATCCACATTTATTACCTTCAGCTGATGCCCCATCTCATGGCAGACATACTGATGGAATGGAGGTGGTGAGCCCTCTGCAAAAAAAAAAAAAGCCATCCAGGGAACCTCACGAGCAGACCTTTTCAATGATTACATTGTATTCTCTGGAACTCCAGGGTGCCTACTGGTTTGTCAAGGTTGGAATGATTTCTGGAGGGTTTTATCACTTAAAGCAAGTGCTAGGCATTTCCATTTCACAACTCTCTTATTTGGTGTCAACTTTGCCCCCATAGTATTCACCAGATATGTGTCTGCATTTCTTTTAACTACCCACTAATTCATGTTTTTCTGTTCACTGCTTCACTGTGCTGAAACGAGAGATGTTAGGTAGTCCGATCCCACCTTCATTTTTACATATGGGTTCGGAGCCGATCCTCTGCTCCGATTCGGCCAATTTACAAGCTGGAAGACTTCTGGTTGGCTCGTGGCTAAGCAGGTATCCCCTGGTGCACCAGTACAATCCCCAGATCTCATTTGCTGCATCCACAAACTCGGTTGTGCTTCTCTTGGCTCTGGCTAAGTTTTTCAAAATTCTTTATATTGCATCATGTTTAATGCTTTATTATCGTATATTATTGTATATTTAGTATTGCTAATATATCAGGCAGTTGCTTTGCTTGCCTTTTTTGAGTGCAACTTAGTTTTCTAGTTGTTTATTGGTATCCTGTGTGCCAGTTAGTTTTAGGCGCTATTGCACATTTTTTGATTATTAGTTTTGGGCGGTTTTCCGCTCTTAGTCAACAGGGGCTCCTGTTGTCTTGTCTGTTGTTGTTCTGACCTTTTTTGGTCACCGTTAGTTGGTTTCTGATATTTTGACATTTGCTTTTGGCGGGGATCCGCTTGTGAAGTTACTAGGATTGCAAGTTTATTACCTGTTTTTTCTTAAGAATAGAAAGTTATTGTCGTTTACAGTTTCTCTTGTGTGCATGGGCTTTCCTTTCTGGTCTAAGTTAGAAGACCTAGTTTCACTACATCGGGCTAGGCCCGTTTAAGTTAGAGGACCTAGTCCTTGTGTAATTCCTTCTTAGGGCTAGGCCCGTTTTAGTTAGAGGACCTAGTCCTCCCTTCCTTTTCTCTCTTTCTCTCTCTGGGCTGTGTTTGTGTGTAATATGTCGAAGGAAAGTAAGGAGCATAAACCCTTGGGGTTCAAGAAGTGTATGAAATGCTCCCAAAAGATGTCCTTAACGGATGGCCACAGTAGCTGTGTCTACTGCCTAGGGGGGCCATCCACTTACAGGAGTCGTGTTTGTTCTGCCATGCTTTCTCTCCTAGAGTGTTACAGGAGAGGAAGAACAAACTCATACTCAAAGGTCTATTGAAACCATGGTTTGAGGAAGCACTATGCAGTTTTTCGGCTTCCTCTAAGTCTGGGAAATCAAAATTCTCAAAAAGGCCTTTACCGGCACTAGCTGGTGTCTCGGAGCTACCTCCTAAACAATTGAGACAATCCAAATCTGCCTCCTCGAATCCTCAGCCTTCAGAGTCGAAGGAGAGCATCATGGTGGTGTCAGTCGGTTACAGGGGTTTTCGGAACCAATCTCTGAAACAATTGATACAGCAGTTGACTCTGCTACTTGGAGCTGGTCTGTAAGCTCCCTACCGGTGTCCGTAACAATTAAGTCTCTAGTGCCCCCCTGGTCAAGGTCCCCAACTATGTCTTCCAGGGCCCTTTCAGAAGAAGTTGTGGAGAGGGTAGTGCTGAGACTCCTGAAGTTGTCTGCCTTGCCAGAATTATTGTTGGGTCCGACCCAGTCGGCTCTGGAGCCACTTGACCCAGCTTTGCCCTTGTCTGCTATTTCTCTTCCGAGCCATACTGGCCTTTCGGAGCCAGAGTGCTTGGTGCCAATGGAGGAAATGCCGGCTCCAGCTCACCTTGTTGCTGCCTTGGAGCCGGGTTTGGCTCCGACAAGCTCGGTGCTGTCAGTCGTGTCCAGGGAACAAAGCACTGCTGTCGGCACCGACAGGGAGGGATGGAATCTATTTTCTTCAGTTCCAAGTCTTCCTCTCGGTGCATCGGCCAGGGTGAGCTTGGAGCCAACAGCTCTGGCTCTGGCGCTGACCTGCATCTCTTTGGAGCAGGGGAGATTTCCGGAGCCGGAGAGATTGACGTTTGAGATGTTGAGCGTGCTGTCTCATTCTCCAGCACCTACCACTAGCACCAGCACTCTTCCCCCGTGAGCACCCACTTCAGTCTCAGCCCCTACTCTCTGGAGACAGCAGAGACCCGCAGCCTCAGGAGCCATCGGCTGGTGGCCCCCACTCTTCGAGGCTTCCCCGGATTATCCTTCCGAGGAGCCTCCCCAGAAGAGGTTATGTAAGAGGAAACATATTGACTCCAAGGATGAGTCTTCATCAGACAATGACCTCGAGGAATCGGAAGGGTCCCCCAAGTCGTCCTCTGATGATGTCTCCTTTGTGGACATTTTAGAGATCCTTAGGCAGAGCTGCGATTGGCCCACTATTAACCCTTCTGATGAGGAGTCAGTGCACCTGAAGGCTTTCGGGTCTCAACCTTCTGCCTCTTGGGTGTCTCCACCTTTTGACGAACTAATGGATCTAGTCAGTCGAAAGGTGTGGGATACTCCTGACACTGTGGAGCCAGTCCTTAGGAGACCAGATAAGTTCTTGTCTGCCCCTCCTGGTAAAAGGTTCTTGTCCAAGGGTGTTCCCGTAGATGCCATGGTGGTGGCGGCGGCCACGAAGAAGGAGTTAGCGGAGACCTCTTCATCCGTTCATCTGCCAAACAAGGAGTCTCGGCAGATGGACAGATTTGGGAAGCATATTTTTAGTTCAGCGGTCTTTACCCTTCGATTGTTGAACTATCTCATGCACTTCACGAGGTTGCAGAGGGATCTCCTCAAGGCGTTAGGAGATTACATACAAGGTACGTGTACTGAGGGAGTTCCTGACAAAATTTCTACTCAGTTGTCCACCTTAAATTCTGTGGTTAACTCCTCCATGTGACTTGTATCTTATGCTGTGGATGGAGCAAGTAGAGCAGCAAGTTCCGGAGTTGCCTTGAGGCGCCACTCCTGGATGCGCTTATGTAATTTTGCGGAACCATTCAAGTCTACTTTCACCAACGCCCCGTTTGATGGTTCCTCATTGTTTGGTTCCAAGGTGAAAGATGCATTCACTCGGTGTGAGCAAGAAGGAAAGATGCTTTCTGCCGTTGGAGTGCATTTTACTGTCCCTTCCAGACCATACCCCAAGGGTCACAGGGGCGGTAAAATGTGGTTCAAGAAGTCCCAGAGAATCTTTCCTGACACACAGGGTGAATCCTCCTTCAGAGGCCGAGGAGGAGGAAACAGCAGACGTCGCCCTAGAGGCAGGGGTCGTCCGCAGTACCAACAAGGCTGTTATTCCTTTCAAGGACGGCCGTAGCATCCCTGATGTGGAGCCCGACTGCGCTTTTCTGAGGCCGGTCGGGGGTCATATTTCTTTGTACCAAGAAGCCTGGCTAAGTAGCACCCAAGACAAGTGGGTACAAAGAGTTGTTACCAGAGGCTATATCATACCCTTTTCCCTGTCACTGTTTGTTCCCAAAAGGATCCCAGATGTCTCACCCAATCACAGGGATCAGGCAACTGTGGAGATCAACAAGTTGCTCGCAAAAAGTCATCCAGCCCATCCCAGCAGACCAGATAGGATCCGGAACTTACTCCAGGTTCTTTTTAGTTCCAAAACGAACCGGAGATTTTAGGCCAATATCGGACCTCAGCAGATTGAATGAATCAATGAAGGACAAGTTTTGGATGGTAACACTGCAGTCTTTACTCCCGTTGTTAGGTAAAGACTTTTGGATGTGCTGTCTGGATCTTCAGGATGCCTATTACCACATAAAAATGGACAAGGTGTCCAGAAGCCATCTATGCTTCCGGTTGGGAGCCAGTCACTATCAGTTTTGCGCTCTGCCCTTTGGTCTCACCACAGCCCCCAGGGTGTTCACCAAATGCATGGCAGTAGTTACAGCTCACCTGAGACGTCAGGGATTCCAGGTATTTCCGTATTTGGACGACTGGCTCCTGACCACCCCCACCAGACATTTACTCATCCAAAACAGGGATGCCACAATTCAACTTTGTGCTTAGTTAGGGATCTCCATAAATTGGAAAAAATCTGCATTACTGCCCTGTCAGTCTGATTTTTATAGGCGCAGAGGTAGACACAGTGAACACGACTGCTCGTCTCCCCGCCGAAAGGGCACAGAACTTAATCTCCCAAGTTCAACTTTTTCTCCCGTTGCAAAAAGTCAACGCGAAGTGGGTTCTTCAGCTCCTTGGGACTATTTATTTATTTTATTTTATTTTATTTTATTTTATTTTACATTTGTTAACGGGGAGAGTCCTACTGGACGCAGGTCCATTTTCAGTGGAGACCCAGAGAGAAAAGCTCCAAGTTAGTTCATTTACAAGTTGGTTAAATCATTTGGTACAGATGTAATAAGCATCAATAGAGGTTAATGTCAAAGTTACAAGTTGTCAGTGTGATTCTATGCAGCAAATGGTCATACACAGTTAAATATCACATGATACATAGGTCACATAAAAATGATTGCTAGATTCTTAGTCTGCACATTAGGTCATATGTAGGCAGTCATACAAAAAGTATTAATTAATTGATTGATTATTTTTTTTTTACCTAGTAGGGAGAGCATCAAAAGAACAGGTGTTTGCTAGGAAAAAGTTCTAGATTTGGTTGTTTAATTGTTATGCTACAATTTGAGAGATGGTCTTAGATTAGGAGGTTACTGTTTATTAGTAATCAGTTTTGTAAGGAAGAATTCTTCATTCATATGGCCAGTAGAGGTTAATTTTACAAGGAACTTTATAGTGCTTTGTAGGATTAAATATATATTGGTGGGGATCTTGGTGATTTGCCATGGTCTGGATTAACCTGGGGAGTAGCATGAGCATAGCCAGTTATTAGAGTAGTGCTTTTTTAGAAGGTGTTTAAATTGTTTTGGAGAGGTTGTGGCAGTTATGTGGTTTGGAAGTGTATTCCAGGCCTGGACTATTGTGCAGGCATATAGGGATTTACCTGCTTCATTTTTGTGTCTGATTACTTTTATTAGATTTTGGTTGCTAGATCTTAGTTCTCTAGTGGTTCTGTAAGGCTCAATAATGCTCTAAAGTGCTGGAATTTTATCTGGTAGGTGGTAGAGCTTTTGTGCTGTTGAGATTTGATTTAGTAGTAATACATTGGGTAGCTCTAGCCAATAGAGCTGTTTTAGGGATGTACAATGATGTGACCTGTGTGAGGTTTCAGTGGCAAATTTGGCAATCTTGTTGTAACAAGATTCCATTTTGTTAAGGTCTTTTTGACTCAGATTGGTTAATATGGAGGAGGCATATATAGGAGGATGGATAGCAGGTGGGTTCTAGCAGTAGTAGTTTTAGTATGTGTGTTCATGAATTTTGTTTCTGTAGAGTAGGCCTAGTTTCTTGTTCACTTTTTTGATGGTTTGTGCTATATGGGTATCATATTTTAGTTGGTGATAGATTTCTACACCTAGTAGATGTTCATCGTGTTTCACTGTTGCAGTCATTATTCAAGGTATTGGACACGGAATCATTCCCTCAGATGGGTCCGGAGCCGTTGAGCAGGCATCTGCTTCTGAGGGTGTCTTCAGACCTACACAACTATATATTAAGCCATCTTCAGCTTTAAAGATTAAAGCAGCTCGAAAGACAAGCCTCTCCTCCTGAGGATTATTCTTTTGGGGAAACCCTGCATACCATGAGGGAGTATTTCCACTGGGAGAGCCAAGATTATTCTGAATCTAAGAAAAGGCTGAGAGACTTTCTGCTACTTCCTCAGCACAGCCCCCTTGCTATTCCACCTGTCCCAGACATTGTAGATGTATTTTCAGAGTCTGGCCTGTCCCCAGACTCTTTACCTCCTGCACCTGCTAAGCCAGACAAGATACTACAGGATCCCGGATTCTCATAAATTCCTATATAAAAACCCAGCTGCCAACCCAGAAACTATATCTCAGGATCCCAAAGGGGTTAAAGCTTCCACTGTGAAAAACCCTGTCCCCTCTGATAGGGATTCCAGGGCTCTAGACAGATGGGGGGGAAAAAAGTCTACACTTGCTACCTTGGCTGTAAGGGCTTTAAATTGTCCATTTCATATGCTTAAATATCAACAATATTTAATGTCACTGCTTAAACAGAAATTGTTGGCAAATGCTGAATGTTCAGAGAACAAGGAATTACAGGATTTATTGCATGCAGCTGAAAAAGTGGGAAAGCATACTTTGCAATGTGGTTATGATTCACTGGAGGCCTCTTGCAGGGCCGCTGTTACAGGTTCTGTTATTAGAAGGCATGCTTGGTTAAAGGAACAGAATCTGCCTGATCATGTTAAAGCAAAATTATTAGATGCACCATTACAGCATGAAACTTTGTTTGGCACTAAAGCAGAAGAGGTGTTGAAAAAAATGGAGGATAAAGCAAAATCCATGCAAACAGTCAAGGATTTGCAGGCCTTGGATGGTTTGGTTGAGGGCCACATTGGACACCACCTTAGGCATAAATGTAGGGTTTGTCCTCAGAGAAACCCTGTCTGGATGAAAAATGATAAAAGGTTCCACAGCCATGAGTGCTTGCAACTCCGAGACTCGTCTTGCAGAGGTTATTGCTAGGAGCAGAGCTGTTTTCCAGGATAAGCATTTTATATCTGCTGTTGATGCTTTCTCGAAAGGAGGCAGTGTGAGTTTTTCCAAAACGTAATTGAGGTCCCAGGCCGGAATTGGTGCTCTCCTTGGAAGCCTAATTTTGTTGGCCCCCCTGAGGTACTGCCTTATTAAAGGATGAGAAAAGATAGGTGGTTCCGTATTGTAATGGGCTGAAATGGCAGAGGCATGAATCTTAATTGATGAGAAGGAAAGGCCTTTGTTCAGCATCTCAGTTAGGTATTGTAAAATCTGAGGGATATTTGGTACACACGTGTTAATGCCTTGTTCCTGGTTCCAAGTACAGAATCTCTTCCATTTTTCTGCATAAGATTTTCTGGTACTGGTCCTCCTGGCCTCCAAGATAACATCCAAAACAGCTTTTGAAAGAGGAGTGTTCTGAATGGCTACATTATCCGCCATGCTGCCAGATTTTTGAGGCAGTATCCATGCTGGACCTTGAGACAAGCTCTTTGGGATTGGGTACCAGTGCTGATGTGGCCAGTCTGGTGCAATCAGTATCATTTTTGGCTTCTCTTGTCTGACCTTTAGGAGTACCCTGGGAAGGAGAGACAGTGGAGGAAAGGCATATACTGTTAGATTTTTCCAGCTGAAGGATAGGGCGTCCAATTTCCATGCTTGCTTGTGATAAATCCTTGTGCAAAATCTCTGCAATTGGCAGTTGTAAGGGGAGGCAAATAGTTCTATGTCTGGGCATTACCCATTTCCTTATGCTAAAGACTTGTGGATCCAGTTTCCATTCGTGGGGATCCATGAGGTTTTTGCTTAGTTAGTCTGCCAGAGTATTTGTTTTTCCTGGCAGGAATTGTGCTTGCAGGTGAACTTGAAAAGCCAATGCTGTGTCCCATAAGGTCATTGCTTGTCTGCAGAGGGCGTAGGAATGTGTACCTCCCTGCTTGTTTATGTACCACATGACCGTAGTATTGTTTGTCTTTATCAGTACCAGTCCTGGATGAAGCAGGTCCTTGAAAGCTGTCAGGGCATTTTGAACAGCTAGCATCCCTTTTTGATTGATGTGAAGATGCATCTGGTTTGCAGGCCATGTGCCCTGAATACATTTTCGTGCCATATGGGCCCCCCAGGCATAATCTAGTGCATCCGTTGTCAGTGTCTGTCTGGCTGTTGGTAAACTGAATGGCAGACCCTTGTGTGGTGATAGGCTTCTGCCCACCATCGAAACTCCTGTTGCAGGCAGGGAATGAGCGCAATTACTGTCTCCAGGCTGTGGTAATGCTGAGTCCAAACACTTTTTAGATACCATTGTAGTTTCCTCATATGCAGTCTGGCATATGGAATTAGTAGAATGCAGGATGCCATGAAACCAAAGGCCTGCAGGATTTTCCTTGCAGATAAGTGGGTTTTTGTTGCCTATTTCTTGAAGTAAGAAGTCAGTTGCCTTTGTTTGTCTGGCGTGAGATAACCCATCTGGGCAGTTGTATTTAAGCTTGCACCCAGGAATATTATCTCTTGAGAGGGCACTAGTTTTGTTTTCTTTACGTTTACTGTGTACCCTAGGCTAATTAGTAATCTTTTTACAAACGCCAGATGCTTTAGAAGAATGTCTTTGTCCTCTGCTTGAATTAGGCAGTTGTCCAAGTAGGGATATATTTGAATTCCTCTTTGTCTGCAAAATGGAATTACTGGTGCCAGGCATTTTGTGAAGACCCTGGGCGCAGTAGACAAGCCAAAGGGCAGTGCAGAGAATTGGTAATGCATTGAGCCAGCTATGAATTTGAGGTATCTTCTGCAAGATTGTCTGATTGGGACATGCAGGTATGCCTCTTTTAGGTCCAAAGTTACGAGCCAAGCCTTCTTGCCCAACATGGGCAGTAGCTGCTGTAGAGTCAACATCTTGAATTTTGGAACTTCCAGAAACGTATTTAGTATAGACAGGTCCAGTATTAGTCTTCAGGTTTTGTCCTTTCTGGGTACTAGGAAAAGTCTGGAGTAAAATCCTTGCCCCTGCTCTTGTTGTGGTACTTGTTGAATGGCCCTCATGTCCATGAGGGCTGTAATTTTTTTTTTTTGTTCCTCTGCCCATTGATTGTGTGGCAGGTCTGGCATACCTTTTGACCTTTGTAGAGTGTGAAAATGGAACCTGTAGCCTTGGGACATTATCTTCAGGACCCATTTGTCTTGGGTAACCATTTGCCAGTTTGATGAAAAAAGTGCTAATTTTCCCCCTAAGGGGGCTGCCAAAAGAAAAGTGCTTGGATCTGGCAGAGGAAAGTCATTGGGACTGTTTCCTGTAAGGTTGTGATATGTCTTCTCCACTTTTGGAGGTAGGAGCACCCCATTGTTTAGGCCTGTATGAGCCTTGGGGCTGAGATCTGCCTCTGGGATGCCTGTATCTGCCTCTTTGTGGTCTGTCTCTGACACTGGAAAGGACCAATTTTTAGAAGGCCAGTTCCTGCTAAACCTGGGTGGCTGTACCTGTAAGAAATCATTGCCTGTTTGCATGGATTTTGCTTTATCCTCCATTTTTTTCAACACCTCTTCTGCTTTATTGCCAAACAAAGTTTCATGCTGTAATGGTGCATCTAATAATTTTGCTTTAACATGATCAGGCAGATTCTATTCATTTAAATAAGCATGCCTTCTAATAACAGAACCTGTAACAGCGGCCCTGCAAGAGGCCTCCAGTGAATCATAACCACATTGCAAAGTATGCTTTCCCACTTGTTCAGCTGCATGCAATAAATTCTATAATTCCTTGCTCTCTGAACATTCAGTATTTGTCAACAATTTCTGTTTAAGCAGTGACATTAAATATTGCTGATATTTAAGCATATGAAACTGACAATTTAAAGCCCTTACAGCCAAGGTAGCAGAAGTGTATGTAGACTTTCCCCCCCCCATCTGTCTAGAGCCCTAGAATCCCTATCAGAGGGGACAAGGTTTTTTGCAGTGGAAGCTTTAACCCCTTTGAGACCCTGAGATATAGTTTCTTTGTCAGCAGCGGGGTTTTTATATAGGGATTTATGAGAATCCGGGACCCTGTAGTATCTGTCTGTCTTAGCAGGTGCAGGGGGTAAAGAGTCAAGAGACAGGCCGGACTCTGAAAATACATCATCTACAATGTCTGGGACAGGTGGAAAAGCAAGGGGGCTGTGCTGAGGAAGTAGCAGAAAGTCTTTGAGCCTTTTCTTAGATTCAGAATAATCTTGGCTCTCCCAGTGGAAATGCTCCCTCATGGTATGCAGGGTTTCCCCAAAGGAATAATCCTCAGGAGGAGAGGCTGAAGGAATGGATTCTTCAGCATCAGAATCCTCATAGGGAAGCATGAAATAATCCTGTTCAGAAGAGGAGTCAGAGGAAATGGAAACCTGATCAGAAGAATCATACTCTGTCTCTTGCCTAGGCCTCTTATCAGGAGGGGGATGGGAGCCCCTGATCAAAGTAATTAGTTCTTCGGCCATTTTGAGCATCTGTTTTTTAGGCATGGAAGTCTGAGTAGGAGAATGCTGTACTTGTTTCTTTGTCTTTTGAGCTGCTTTAGTCTTTGTCTTTGAAGCTGAAGATGGCTTAATATATAGTTGTGTAGGTCTGAAGACACCCTCAGAAGCTGATGCCTGCTCAGCGGCTCCAGACCCATCTGAGGGAATGATTTCCGAGTGTCTAATACCGTGAGTATTGACTGCAACAGTGAATACACTCTAACATCTACATTTATGGCAGGTACACAACTGTACTTTTTGTGTGAGGAGTTGGTGTGATTTGAATATTACTTTTAGAGTTTATAGTTAGTTTCTTTTGAGGGATGGGATCTTCTGGGATTGAACAGAATCAGTTTAGTTTTGTTGGGATTGAGAATAAGTTTGATAGTGGCAAACCGTGTTTCAGCTAGATTGAAGTTTGATTGGGTAAGGGTTTGTAGTTCTTTAATGTTTGGGGCGGCACATGTAATGATGGTATTGTCTGCGTATTGCACTACTGAGGCAGTGAGTAGGGATGAAGAGATCTCATTAGTGAGAAGAGAGAATAGTAGAGGGCCTAGGGTAGATCCTTGAGGGACTCCTATGGAAACTGGCAGTAGGGTGGACAATTTGTCTTTCCATAGTACTGCTTGATGTTGGTCTGATAAGTAACTGTGAAACCAACTTATTGTGGCGGAGCAAAGGTTAAGGTTAGACGAGGTTTGGACAAGCATATTATGGTTCACCGTTTCAAAGGCCTTTGATAGGTCTAAGAAGATGGAAGATACAAGTAAGCCTTTGTTCCTATGCTGGTTAAGTGTATTGGTATAGGAGAGGAGAGCAGTAGTGATGCTGTGGGAGGATCTAAAGCCATGTTGGGTTTTGGATAGTAGATTGGTTTTCTGGAGGTAACATATTAGTTGGGAATGGTCAACTCTTTCCAGTATTTTGGATAGAGGGGATAGGATAGCAATTGGGCGGTAATTGGTCAGTTCTAGGGAAGAACCGCCTTTATGAAGTGGAATAATATGTGAAGTTTTCCATAAGGTGGGTACTTTATGTTCAGAAAGAGATCTGTTTATGAGGATAGATACAGGATAAGATATGGCCTCTGGAGATATCTGAAGGAAATCTGCAGGTAATTTGTCAGCAGCCAGGGTAGTTGGTTTAAATTGCTGAAGGAGTTTTGAGATTGTCTTGGTTAGGACTGGTTGTAGAGAGAAGGTAGTAGTGGTCTGTGTTTCCTTATTGTGGAGTGGGGTGAGTAGTTGTGTTGGAGTGTTTGTGTTTGGTTGGGCGTTTGCTAGTTTTAGTATGTTTTTTTTGAAGAAGTTGTTGAATTGTGTGAGGATATTGGTATCATTATTTGGGAGCACAGGGGTAGGGGTGTAGGCTTTTCCTGGGTATAGTATTTTATTTATGCTGGACCAGAATTTTTGTGGATTAATTGCATATTTGTTTTGAGTGTTTATATAGTAGTTAGTTTTGTCTGCTTTAATATGTATTTTAGCTTTATTATGAAGTTCTAGGTAATTTTGCCTTAGTTTAGTGGATTTATCTTTTTGAAACGGTATCCAGCTTTTATCCCTTTATTTCATTGTGTATTTAGTTTCCTTTGTGAGCCATGGGGCATGATTGTTTTTTATCCTTACTATTCTAGAGGGTGCATGGTAGTTTAAGATATCTAGAAAGGTGTTATTAAAATATTGGACAGCATCGTCGAGGGGTAGTTGTTTAAGGGGGGGGGGTCCAGTTGCAGCATTGTAGTGATCTACTAAAGTCAGTGGCCTTGAAGTTCTTTTTGTTGCGTATCATTCTAAGGATGGGCTGGTAGATGTGTTGGTTAGATCTGTTCCTAATTAGATAGGTTGGCTGGTGATCACTTAGACTGTCCGGGAGGCACCCTGACTGTTGTACAAGGGAGGGATGGGATAACAGAATCCAGTCTAAGATGGATTGACATTTAGTTGCTTTGTCAATTCTGGTGGGGTTGGATATTATTTGGGTGAATCTGTGGAGGTTGATGTGGGTAGTTGGGTTGTGGTTAGAGCATTTTACCCATTCTATGTTAAAGTCCCCTAGTACTATTGTTTCATGGGGAAGGGAGTTTGAGGTCCAATTAAGTAGGTTTTCTGTTGTATTGATGTTATTGCCTGGAGGGAGGTAGGCTGCTGTAATTACTATTTATTTGTGAGAGTTTAGTTTGAATTTGCCAGGATCAGTTCTATATCCTTAACTTCCTGGGTATCACAGTCAAACTGTTCCAGGGTGAGATGGTTTTGAAATAAGATAGCTACCCCATCCACCTTTCTTTTCTACCCTATCCTTTCTTATTATATTATAGCCTGGGGCTATGATTTCATTATTGCTATGTTCAGGTTTAAGCCAGGTTTCTGTTAACACGACTATGTCTGGTTTATATAAGGCTAGTAGGGCATGAACGTCCTGGATTTTTAGTATACTGTTTATGTTTAGGAAAAGGAGGGATGAGGCGGGTCTGTTGTAGATGGGGTTAACTGCGTTTGGGTTAGTGGTAATAGTATGAGTGCATCCGAGGTTGGGGTGTATGTCACCGCAGCAGGTCAGTGCGAGTAGGAGGTGTAGATAGAGTTCATTTAATTTGTGCAGTATTTTGTTTTGTTTGTGGGAGGTGAGTGGGTTAGTTTTTGGTGTTGGTTTGTTATGACTGTATGTGAGTGTCTTACAGGTATTAATATTGGTTGGTGTGATTGTAAAACATTTAAGTGATTGTGGTAAGGTATGGCTGTAGTCTGCCATGGATATGGATTGTTGCCTTGTAGTTGGCAGTGGTAGGAAGAGAGGATGGAGAGAAGGAGTAGGGTGAGAATAATGGTTGGATGGAGTAGTAGTGTTATTAGTAGGTTCTTTTGTGATTTGGGCATCTTCATTTTTATGCAGAGAGAGTTGTTGAGATGTAGCTAATACGTGGGTATGGGTGAAGGGTGGTGGAGTGAGTATGTAAGGGTGTGGTGTAAGTGGATATGTAGTAGTTGATTGATTTGGGAGTGTATAGTTTGTTAGTAAGTGTGGTGTTTTCAGTTTCAATTAGGTTGTTAGGTTAAGTGAGTGGTGAGGTAATTACTGGTGGGTGTGGTGCTTGAGTATAAGTTACAGTGACCTAGGGGTGGGTGGGAAAGCGGGTAGGGTAGAGGAGTGGAGTGAGCCTGAGCGTTAGCGAGGACGAACGGAGCAAGGCTGTCTGGGTTGGAAGAGGCCCAATATTCACAGAAACAGTGAGTGTAAGTTGTTGAAGATGGAGGAGACCTATAGCTTCACTGATTTCTTTTATGCACAAATCTCTGAAGGGGAATTAGACAGCCCTAGGGCTGAGAGTTAACAGGCACAGGTCTGTGAAGAGGGTTAGTGCTAGGTATATTTGCACTTCTGTTTAGGTGGATATAGAGCCTTAGAGTTGGTAACAGGATACAGAAGGGAAAGTGTAGCTACTGGGCTGGGAGTAGGGCTAGAGAGGTGAGTGGGGGTGTAGTATTGGGAGAGTGGTGGTTGTGGTGGGCTAGGGTTATGGGAGAGATGGTCCTGCTAAGAGAAAAGACCAGTGTGAGGGTGGGGTAAAAAAGGGGACTAGTGTAGTAGCGATTGGTAAGTGGACATTGGGTGATGGAGAGAGATACTTTTAACTGGAGGTAGATAGAGTGAGGGACAGAGAGAGTGATTGAGCTAGTGAGATGGGGTTGGTGGGACACTGGAAGGTTGTAGTGGTCGTTAAGATGGTTGGAGCTCCCAGGGCTGTGACTAAGCTGACCAGGTACCCTCAACAGAATATTACAAAGTAGGCTAAGTAGGACTAGGTAGATGATATATGTAACACATATATTCTTTAGTTAAACTGGGACTGTTGTTGGCGAGGTTTCCACTAAAGATGCAACACGCAAGGGAGTTGTGGTCTTTCCAAGTGGGTTAGGATTTGAAGAAAACCTTAAAGTTTTGGTGCCGGGGACCTGTAGGATTAGTTCTTTAGTTAAACTGGGACTGTTGTTGGTGAGGTTTCCACTAAAGATGCAACATGCAAGGGAGTTGTGGTCTTAGGTTCATACTAGGCTATCTGCCCTAGGGCATTTATAAGCCTAGCCAGTGTGTGTATGGCTTTCGCCACCCATTTTAAATTAATTTTGCTATGCCCTTTTTCGAGGTTAGTATACTGTGCCTCTGTCTAACAGTGACACAGAAGTGATACCCGGGGTAAACCTACGATCTCCCATCCACTCAAGATGGTCAATGAGGGTCTCTGCCTAACCTGGACTGGGATTTTATTCCAGAGTGAAGGGAGCCTCTGGGTTATGAATCTGTCCCTCCAGCATGTCCTATTTATTTCAGTGCTGAGGTTCAAGTCCCTCGAGCGCGTAGCTCGATAGGATTTGGATTTTCTGAGGTGCAGCATGTCCGTTAATTCCGGGTTGGACATGGCTTTATATGTCAGGCATAGATTGCCTCTGAGCAGGCGGTATGCCACTGAGTAGAGCTAGAGTTTCTTTAACCGGGCAGCATACGGCATCTGTTTGAGCCCCTTGATACTCTTGGTGAGGTACTTTTGGGGTCTTTCCAGTTACTGCAGGTATCTGGTAAGGTACATCCCAAAAGGGGCATTGTACTCAATTATGGGCCTGATGAGGGATGAGTAAAGAGGCACGATGACCTCCCCTGATCTAGATGTGAATCCCTTCATGATTAGGTGGGCTATATAAAATGTTTTTCTAACCACTTTGGCCACGTGGTTGTCAAATGAGGGATTGCTATCAACTTGGGTCCTCAGGTCCCTAATTACTTCTTCTGTACTTAATGGATTACCATCTATGTGGTAATTTGTGGGCACTTTGTTTTTGCCAAAGGGGATGACTATACACTTCTTGGCGTTTAGCTTGAGGCCATGGCTCTGGCACCAGTTGTCTGTTTCTATGAGGCCCTTTTGGAGGATGCTTGTGTTGGCTGGAGAGTCTATTATGGCGCCCAGTTTGCAGTCATCTGCGAACTTGGTCAGCCACAGTCCTTCCATGTTGGCCTGTACCTCCGAGAAATATATACCGAACAAGAGAGGTCCCAGGACTGAGCCTTGTGGGACGCCACTTGTAACTGGTTTGGAGTCTGACATGGCTCCAGCTATTCTAACCATGTGGGTTCTGTCCTTGAGCCAGTTTGCAACCCATCTAATGACATAGGGGTTTATATTTAAGCTGGTGAGCTTATCTATAATGCCTGAGTGGGGTATTGTATCGAAGGCTTTTGCGAGGTTCAGGTAGGCTGTGTGGACCACCTTCCCCTTGTCAATGGCCTTGTTGACTGTTTCAAAGGAATCGACCAGGTTTAAGAGGCAGGATCTGCCCTTAACCAAGCCGAACTGGGTAGGATCCAGTGTCTGTAGGTCCCCAATATCTTTATTTATAAGGTCCATGATGATCCTTTCCATAGCTTTGCAGATCAAGCTAGTGAGACTTATGGGGTGATAGTTTCTAGGATCCGTTGAGGCACCACCTTTGTGGAGAGGGACCACTGTTGCTGTACGCCACTCTTTGGGTACATATCCTGTAGTAAGGCTGAGATTGAACAGTAGTTTTAGGTTTGGGTTTAGCTCTTCTTGGAGTTCATGTAGGACGCAGCCCGGGACACCATCTGGTCCCATTGATGCTATGTTTCTTGCTTTGGAGAGGGCAGCTCTTACTTGAGCATCTGAGATGTCAGGGGTGCAGCACTCTGCTGGGATAGATATTAGCCCTTTTGGTGGGTGGCGGGGGGGGAGTTTGCGCTGAACCTGTCAGCTAGGATGTTGGCAATGTCTTTGGGTTCGGTGTATTTTTTGTCATTTTGGACTAATTCTGAGCATATCTGGGAATTCCCACCCAGGTTCCTAACATAACTAAAGAAAGCCTTGTGATTATCCTTAGTGTCCTGTGCAATTTTTCTGTGGAAGCTGGGCTTAGACGATTTTATGAGTGCCCGTAGTTTTTTGCTAATACTGATCAGAGATGCCTTCCCTTTTTGGGATTTTGCTCCATCATGTAGTAGCTTCCTCCTTCTATTGTATAGTTTGTTTATGGCTGGGGTCCACCAGGCAGGACGTCTGCCTTTGGAGGATTGGGTCTTGGTTTTATTTGGGATTGCATGATCCATGCATTCCTGAAGGTGTTCATAGAATGCGTTTATAAAGGATTTTGCGGTCTGGGCCGTATTATCCACAGGCCCGGGGCTTTGAAGGATTCCACCTTGGTTTTGAGGAGTGTGAAATTTGCTTTAGAGAAGTTTTTCACTGTGGTTTTCTGGGCATGGGTGGGGTCGGGATGTGAATATCCAGTGAGATTAGTTTATGGTCTGATCTTACCAGTGAGGGATACACTTCTGGTCTGGAGCATAGAGTCCCCATGTTGGTGATGATCAGGTCCAGTATGTTTTCCCCTCTTGTGGGAGTGGTTACAAGTTGTTCCATAGCATTTGAGTTTATAAATTCTAGGAACCTTTGGGCTAGGGTGTTGGAACTAGAGTAATGCTCCCAGTCTATGGTTGGGTAGTTGAAGTCACCCAATATAATGGTGTTTGGAGAGACCTTCATATTTTCCAGTGTTGTCAGGAAGGCCAAGTGGGGTTCTTGGGTTTGGGAGGGTGGTCTGTAGCAGGCTATAAACTGGAAGGCAGTTTTACCCACTGTTAGTTGCACATGGATAGTCTCTGATGCTTCGGGCTGTGCCACCAGCCTGGAGGTGTGGGTATCTTTGACGAATATTGATACCCCCTCCTCCTTTTGTGGTTCGGTCCAAATTTTGAGGCCGAAAAGCATGGTATGAGGTATAACCTGGTAGTGCTGGGGTGCTATCGAGAGCCTTGAACCAGGTTTCTGTTACTGCACAGATATCGATGTTCTCCATGCTAAGGAGAGTTTCGAGTGCGTGCATCTTGAGGTTTAGACTTCTGGCGTTAAGTAGCATTACTCTTAGTTTCTTATCCTTGTGATACCTATGGAGGTGGGTTTGTCTTTTGAGCCTTGCCTAAAAAAGGCACTATGGGGATAGCAAGAGCCTTTGCCAATATCCGAAAGCCCAGGGGTGACAGGTGCAAGCCGTCCCTAACGAAGCATCATGGCTTGTCGAGCATGTCATCCCAGGCTGACAGGCATCGGATCCCCTTTGAATGACACCAATACTTAAGACAATTTTTGAAATTGATCATCTTGTCTTCATCCTGTGGCATCATTCTTGGTGAGGGTAAGATGCTAGTCAAGGTCAGGGTCATTCCGGCCTGGGCTACATGCTCAGAGAGCTCCTCTATGTCTCTTTTCATGTAGTCCAGGGAGGTACGTTTCAAGTCATTCACACCAGCATGGACAGTGACTGAGTCATATTTGTACTTGCCTTGGAGTGACCTGAGTGCTTGTGTTATGTGGCGGATCCTAATGCCCGACAGGCAGCTCACCGTGACCTTCTCCTTGTTCAGCCTGGTGAGTGGGACGTCAGTGTGCCTGATGATAGTCACCTATTACAAGTGTATCGGGTGTGTTGTTTAGCCTTAAGGGCTGTGACTGTTCGGCACACTGGCTTTGTGAGCTATGTGTTGCACGTGTTTTATTTTGGGGTAGCGGTTGCTTGGGTGTCTGCTTTGGAGGTCTCTGCTGCTTAGGCAGATTTTTATTTAGAGCCTCCAAGTATGTTTTTGTGTGTTTGTGTTGCTGTCGTGGTAGGTCTATGTGAGACTGGAATTTTAGTGAGTGTGGTTTCCTTCTCCTCCTGACTGGTTACACCAGTACTGAGTTGAGAGAGCTTAGCCTCCAGTTTGGCTATATGGTTGCCTCTCTCACATGTGTTGGAATTTGTTGGGAGGAGGAGAGGGTTGTCTGTGTACGTGAGGCAGTTGTAACGTTGCCTCAAGATTCCCAGATTCATCAGCTGGACTGGAGAGGAGATTGACAACTGACCTTTGGACATGCTAGAATAGTATTGAGAATTTCTTTATAATTGAAAAAAATGGCCATTGGGGAGCAAGGTACTCCAGGGGGAGTTTGTGAGGGTGTAGTGCTTTTAATTTTTTAGTGCTGACTTATATAATTGCTTTAGTGAGCAAGTGCCAGGTAACAAATGCAAAAATGACAAACAGTAACTTTCTTTCAAGTGAAACAAGGAAATAAGTACAGTAAGCAATGCAGATATCACTAGGGATCCACAGAAGTGCTGAAAAGCTGCGTTTTAGGTGGAATTAGCTTTTCAGGGAAATAACAAGCATACAAACAAAACTAGATTCAGCAGGCCTGAATCTAGTCTATGCTACAGCAAACAAGGTGTACCAATTACAGTAAGAAATAGTTCAAATATGCAGGCACTATAAGCCTTTAACTAGAAATTCCCAGCTCAGAAGGGCAGAGTCCAGCCTCTTCTCCCACAAGAGTGCAGGCCATGAACCTTCTTAATGTAAAATAACTGGCCTGAAGCCCAGGTGCTTAAACCAGAACTAATACACTTTTAGAATAACAGACACTGAGCCCTCAATCAGCAGTTCCCAACTTAGAAGAATGTAAGCTACCTGTTCTGCCACCACAGTGCAGCCCACAAACCTTCCTAATGTATAACAACTGGTCTAAAGCCCAAGTGCTTAAACTAAAAGGCTTAGAATAAGTTACACCAAGCAGTAATAAATACAATCGAGTACGTTTAAGATGACGCAAAAGCAAAATAAAGTAGGAAAAAACACAAATACAGTAAAAGCAGATACATTTTTTTTTTTTTTTTAGTGGAAAGAGAGAAAGGAGTAGCCAAAACTAGCTGATTGGCCTTCTCAAATGTTCTCCCTGTACTGGGTAGAATGAGGTAATGACACTAGACTGGGAGGGGGGGTCCCAGATCAAATTTACACTAGGGGCAGGCACCTGCAAAGCCACCAACTATAAAATGGGAAACAAACTGCAGAAATGTTTCACAGCTGAAAAGCAGCAGTGAGCCTTTAAGTGAAAGTTTTAAACAGCTAAAGGAGCCTTTAGAAAAAAAAAGTTTACTGTAATCATTCTTTCCATGTGGGTTAGGATTTGAAGAAAACCTAAAAATTTTGTGCCAGGAACCTGTAGGATTACTGGTCAGCAATAACACACTTCTGCGTTGGAGGATTAGGGGATGAGGCTTCCACATTTCTATTGGTACCATTAGCCAGGTTGTACATGAGAATTCTCCAGTGGCTTCTGTTTTCCCACTGGTCCTTCCAATTTCTCCCACTGAATCGTCCTATCCTGCTAACGGAATCATGCGCCTTTGTTGGTGGATAGATCCCAATCAACTGATCACGGGTGCCCTCTTTGTTCTGGCCCAACCCGTTGCCACTGTGACCACGGATGCCTCCTAGATTGGGTGGGGGTGCATTATCTCGGCAGGACTGTCCAAGGCACATGGCAAGAACACAAGGCTCATCTGCATATCAATGTTCTGGAGATGAGGGCAGTGCTTCTGGCGTTGCAAGCACTTCAAGACCTTCTTCCTCTAGGGACAATTGTGATACAATCAGACAGCATGTCGGTGGTTTGGTATATCAACAAACAGGGTGCTACCAAATCTTACCCACTCTGTCGAAAGGCCATGTGAGTTTGGGTATGGGCGCATTCTTCCCAGCGCTTTTTGGTTGCAAAGCACATTCCAGGGACGACTAACTTGATAGCCGACAAGCTCAGCTGGGAATCCTAATGCCTCACGAGTGGTCTCTGAAACGGGAAACAGTGGATCTGATTTTCCGGAAATGGGGACAGCCTTGCTGCAACCTTTTTGCCAGCCCAGTCAATACCAAATGCAGCAGCTATTTTTCCCTCATTCCCCCTCTGGGGGAGTCTCCCAGAGATGCTGTGGCTCACGATTGGCCCATGGGACTTCTGTATGCTGTTCCTCCAATCCCTCTCATTTCCAAAGTGATTCAGAAAGCCAGTTGGCTGGGAAGCAAGTTGATCCTCATTGCTCCTTACTAGCCTCGTCAGGTCTGGTTCCCCTTCCTCGAGCCACTTCTCTTGGACTATCCGTGGATCCTGGACCCAGCTCCAAATCTGTTGACTCGCATGTTAGGTTCGCTACATCCCTCAATCCACATCCTCAAATTGACAGCGTGGCTGCTCCAGTTCCATCCCTAGTCAGGCTTCATGATGTATCATCCTCAGTATCACATATTCTTATGTCCTCTCATAAACCTTCAACTAGGAGGCTGTATGGCAGTAAATGGAAAAGATTTTCTATTTTGGCACAGAGAATGAATGTAGATCCATACGCTGCTTCTATCCCTATGATTCTGGATTTTCTTTCTGAGATTTTTCAACAAGGATCTGCTGCTGCCACTATTAAGAGTACAATTGGCTGCGATTTCTCATTTTCATTTAGGTTTCCCAGGTACCAGTTTAATGTCTCATAAGCTATGCAAGATCTTTTTGAAAGGGGCCACTCTTCTGAGACCACCTCTGCAAGAACCAGTGGCTTTTTGGGATTAAAATTTTGTGTTGTCCAAATTGACTTCTCCACCCTTTGAACATTCCCACTCATTTTCTCTAGAATTTTTGTCTTGGAAGACCTTGTTTTTGGTAGCTATCACATCAGCTAAACTGGTATCGGAGCTACAGGCCTTGTCTATTAAGCCACCGTATTTGATTTTTCACAAAAACAGGGTGTCATTACGATTTGTTCTAATGCTACTTTTAACCAATCAACAGAACTCCCAGTTTTCTTCCCTAACCACTGTAATGCAGCTGAATACTGTTTTTATCAGCTAGACATTCATAGACCACTACGTTTTTATCTACAGCGGACTAAGGCTTTCAGGAAATCAGATCATTTATTAATTTCCTTTCCTGACTCTAGATTGGGCTTACCAGTTTCTAAAGTGACACTATAGCCTTTACCCTACAGGATCAAGGCTCATTCTACCAGGTCACTGTCTACCTCTGCAGCTTTTCAAGCTGGGGTACCCCATGATAATATTTGTGCAGCAGCTACGTGAGCTACCCCTCACACTTTTATTACACATTACAAATTGGATTTGGCATCCAGGGGTAGAGCATCCTTTGGTTCCACGGTGCTCAAGAGTATTTTCCAATGAGCCACCCAGAATAAGGTGCTAGGGACGCTGTCCCATATGTAAAAATGAAGGTGAGATCGGACTACCTAACATAAAGAAGTTATGTACTCACCATAATGTTCCATGTTGGTAGTCCATCTCACCCTTCATTTTTACCAACCCGCCCTCCTGCCCCGATAGCTCTCAACCTTCCATATCCAAAATGAGGAACACTAGCCCTCATAATTGGAACAAATGTGCAAAATGTGGAACACATACCAATGGCTTACTAACAACTTCAACTAGGAAGATCATAGGATGGTTAAAATATGCTGGTTTTTACTTATAAAGAAGATCTTTTAATGACTTAATATCTATTTCCAGTGGATTTCACTTAAACAAATTTCTAACACTGAATGTGTGACAGAGTCTTTCAATGTGGAACTTTGAGGAGCTTCGAGGAACTTGAACTTTTTAAGACCCCAAATGAGGTACGTTCCTCGTAATGAGGTACACTTGAGAGGTATGCCTGCCCCCATCCTTGAAGATCTGGAAGTAATAATTTGGTTGCCCTTGGTTGGAGACCCGTTAGTATTGGTTGTTTTTAGGGTTGTTTATTCTAGTGAGTAGCAGAAAAGAGCTGGGGATTCTACTGGTGCACCATGGGATACCTGCTTAGCCACGAGCCACCCAGAAGTCTTCCAGCTTGTAAATCGGCCGAGTTGGAGCCGAGGATAGTCTCTGAACCCACATGTAAAAATGAAGGGTGAGATGGACTACCAACATGGAACGTTATGGTGAGTACATAACTTCGTTTTCTGCTGTTCTGTCAGTAGCAGCGCCATTGCATCCAGTGATGAGTGCACAGGCTTTGTGTACTGTCTGGGAGAGGAGAAACTGTCTAGTGCTCCATTTGCTCAGGGTTTAATTGGCCATGTGGTAGAAGTACTTTAAAAAGCTTAGAGTCTCTTGATGAGAGAGATAATTGGAAGAGGCTCGAGGCATGCAAATGTTCATTCTCCAGCACTGGACCCTTAGTATAAAGTCATTCTAACCCTTAAGGCTGTTTCATCAAAAGAGCTAAAGGCGATCTCAAGGAAGCAGTCTGCCGTCCCTAAAAGAATCATTTGCTACAGCTGGCGAGCAAGTGCAGGTCCAAGCCAACCTTCTAGCTCATAAGGTAGGACAAGCTGGAGACCATCTTTGTGACCAAGTAATTGCTGAAATACTTGGAACTGTTCCAGTGTAGAAATTGACCTTGCTGTAGACTTCCTTACTACCCAGTGTTCATTAAAGGAAATTGCCAGAAGCAAAGATTAAGATCTTGAATGCAGATGACTAACTCTGTCTCACAAGGTGACAGGGTTTGAAGAGAATTTAAGTCCTGGATTCTGTGTTTACATCCTTGAAAGTGTCCCTTCTCCTTTCACTTGGACATAGTCCACCACTCTTATTCCAGTGCTTCTTGTTCTGATGCCAGCACTTACTATGCTGATTTGACCTCAACATTACCCTTCTTTTGCACCCTGTCAAGTGGATACTGATATTGCCCCAGAATCTGACGTATAATACTAGACACCACACATATAGGATCTGTTCTTGGTATCTCTGTTCTCCACCCATTTGGCACTGATGCTTGTGGCAGCCTCCTTTTTGTTTTTTTATCGTCCGCTCATCCTGATATAATAATTTTTATGTTGATGTATCGCTTATTTTTGATCAGGTCCCTTCTGTGTTTTTGCTGACAGAACTAACATTGGTGCATATATTGTTCCTCTACACATTTCAGATATCCATAGAACTGCATCTACCATCACTTGAGGCTTTTACATACCCAAGAAGTTACTATATTATTTGCGAACATACTGGTAATTCCAGGAAACAGGCTATGGTCATACCCTAAACAAGGGCTACAACTTTCTCTGGCACAAAAGAGCCCTACTCGTCCTCCTCCTCTGAGTTGGTACTAACCAAAAATGTTATAGAAAGCCACACAAAAGGCAAATATCTCATATGGAATCTCTTTCCTCAGATTTGGAGGAGGAAGTTGCTTCTTCCCTGTGTATCGTATCTGAATGACCCTATATTTGTTCAATGTCTCAGCTTAAAAAGAAAAAAGGGAGCTAGCCCATGCAACCCATGTCTTTATCAAAGAGGAGATGGCTAAAAGTGTGTAGCTATGCTTCCCAAGCTTCCTGGGTTTTCTTACCTTTACTGGATGTTTTAAAGGCTGTGCAATCATAGTAACATTGGACATCCAGAACATAGTAGCCTTGAGAAATGAAAAGGGAAATCCTAACTTTCAGCAGTTCAGGGATTGTGCATCTTGGTCTGCAATCCCTTAACTTGAGTTGATTGTCTGCAAAGCATATTTAAAGAGGTTGCCAACTCTTCAGAGCCCTGCTTCCCCTGTGGCAGACAACTTCATGACTATCGGCAAGTTTCTGAAGTGGATGTTTGTGTTCTCCATTTCCAAAGGACACTGAACTATCTGACTTGCATGACATATTTTCTGAGGGGATTTTCAGATGAATTGCTGTATGTGGTGCAGAGGGTACCAGATCATTCCAGAAGAAAATGCTAAGAGCCCAGGCCAGAATTGTCACTGGCCTTACGAAACTACATGATCTGCTTTGTCTGTGACATGATTGAGAGTTGAGTCAGAACAGTGTGAGCAGATTTGCCTATGGGCTGTCTCACCTGCCTCAATCTAATGATCTCTAGTGAATAGCCAAGATACATGTATGTATGTATGTATGTATATACATTTTGCCAGCCCTGCATTTCAGGTTTCCTCCTGTTTGCTGCTGATGTCAGCAAGTCTCTGAAGGATATGGAAGAGTGCAGCAATGCATGAAGGCTTTGTGAGTGAAACTCCCGCCTCTACAGTGTTCTTTAAATTAAGCACAGATGAGTCATTGCCATATATTGTCCAATAGTGGCCCACTAACAGGTTACCGGGGTTGAAGCAGAAGTGGCCAGGCAGAAGCAGGCAACTTCCAAAACACCCACCTATTTGGAAGAAACATGATTCTGAAGTTTTCCTTCACTGCACCACTCTAGAGGCATTCAGGGGATGAATATGCTTCCCCCAGTGCAGTGGTCATAAATTCTTTTGCAGGTTTCTCAAGAAATAATATCCAGAGGCTACAAAACACCTGTACCGCAATATTCCTTGTCATATGGTCCCAGTCCATCAAAAATTTGCAGCAAAGACAAGGGACAATCTCTTGGAAGAAAGTCCTATCCAGGAAGTCACACCAGTCTAAAAAGGTCAAGGTCATTACTCAATATTCTTTTTGGTGCTAAAGAAAACAAAGAACAATACTAGACCTCTGTGGTCTAAACCACTATGTAATAAAACAGAGTAATGATGGTCTCTCTCTGCCAACTGAAGATGATCCTTCTGAAGTCACTACTGCAGTAATAATCGGCAGCAGGCTCTTGTCCACCCAGCTCACACTACTTTGCATACACTAAAGTGCAGACTGTGATATTGTTGTATGCACAGCCTTACATTTGTGGCATGGATAAAAAAGTTGCCAACCCATGCCATCTTCAGTTTTTCTTTTGGAGGTTGAGGGAGAGTGGATCGTCAGGAAAGACACCAAGGAGAAGAGAATGACCCCATCCTTGTCATAAAGGCCCAAGAACATCTTTACCAGAAAATTGGTTTTCCAGTGCCGGGTAAGGGTGTCTTATGTGCGTACCAGAAGCTGTCTGACCTCTTTATAGGTCTACATGCAGGTAACACCTCCCATGTTTTTTTAGCCAAGTACCAGGAAGAGGCTACATTATATTCACTGATTTTTAAAATGGAGTATCTTTGACTTCAGACTCTGGTACTGTTTTAGAGGAAGTACTCATTCCTCCCGTCTATTATCTTTTTGCACAAGAGGGATGGGTTGGAGGAACACAGGGTTGTGGACTTGTCATCATGACAAAACGTTTCTTGAGTATACTCTGTTTCCTGGAGCCACCTACCTTGCAGGAGAATTGTTTCCACTCTTTGTTAATCTAATACTTAACATTTGTCTAGGGAATACTTCCAGCAGTTCCAAAGAGCAGTAAAGAAATCACTCTCAGGTTAAAAGGAAGAGGGGCACTTGCAAGCTCTGTAATTTAGTTTGTTCTTATGATGAAGATGATGACTATGTAACCTGTACATCCTTAATGGCATTTCTGCTTGGGTGCATTTTCAGGGGCAAGAGAGTCTATTTCTTCAGGTTTTCCACAAGTGATGTATTCTTTGGAAATAACCTTAAAACAAGAATGAGAAAATTGTATATGGCTGATGTGGGAGGTATTGGATAGTAAGAAGATGTGCCTAGACTAAGTTGGCGATAGAATTCTGCTAAGATAATTTACTGGTCTTAACAAACTCTCTTCAATAGCCTGAGAGAAATCAGATTGACGCTATACTTTGCAGTCAGATATGCAAGAGTTCTAGAAGATCAGTAACAAGAAGACTCTGAACTCACGATGGCTCAGACTACCAGCTTCTTACTAGCAACTTTTGAAGCTGCTGTAAAGAAAAGCCTCCATGTCTATTAAATAATAGGCCAGTAAAATCCCAAATGAAAGTGTAGTGGGGGTGGGGGTGAAGTACAGCTTTATGAGATTAGACCTGGTAGACAGAGTACATGAAGAACTGTGGATGGAATTTCATTTGCAGTTCAGGAGATAGCAACCAAAACTATTCCAAATACCAAGAAGGATAGGAAAGCAAAATGATTGTCCTGTGGAGACATCAGACATGGCCAAGGAAAAATGGGTGCATAGGGCAATAGAGATGTGGAAATATGTCAAACTGAATGTCGAGTTTCATGAAGAAGCAAGAAGATGCAAGGAATAATCCGTAGAAAAGTAGAAGATAATCAAATGGGAGAGACAAAATATCTTCTATAGGATCAGCGATAATTAAGGGAAACCATGTAAAAATAGGCATGGTAAAAGACAAAGCTGGGAAAAACCTAGCAGAAGGTATAAAGAAGAGGTAGCAGGAATATACAACACCGTGTAAGGAGGACTTTACAATTACTGATGCTCCTTCGCTGCTGGCCAGATATGCTGGAGAATTAAATTATATGTACCCTAGAAACCCCTGCTGTTAACAAGGTTGCAAAAAGTGATGTAATTCCAAGTGAATTTCTTAAAAGTCTGCAAAATTATGCTGTTACGGTGTTGCTTGATATTGTCAGTGGCCTTTGGATTGGAAAAGGTCAGTTTATATTCCTGACTCATAAAAGCACAATGCTATAGAATGCACAAATTATTGCAGTTCAGCATTTTTATCAAGGTGGTAATCATTATTGTTCAAACTAAGACTCCAGACAAACAGGGACCAAGAACTGACATGTACGGTTGTCTCTCACAGCGGTGAAGCCCACAATGCATAATCATGGTAACATAATATAAAGATAAAAACTCTGAAGACAACAGTGTCTAAAAAATCTTGAGTACTGAATAACTCCTTCCAGTGTAAACCCAGGAACAAGTGCCAACACGAGTCCTGCATGGGAAGCAAGTCCAGATGTTCAACATTTATTCAGCATTTTGGCCTTCTGTATTATGTTACCGTGATTATGCATTTAGTGTTGTAGGCTTCAGCCTTGTAATTAGACAACCCATTTATATAAAATGGTTTTGGAAAGTGCAGAGGCAGCAGAGATCAAATTGCAAACCTCTGCTGGATAACGGAGAAAGCTGGGGAGTTCCAGAAAAAAATATTTATTTTTGCTTTATTGACTGCATTAAAGCCTTTGACTTCAGGGCATCACAATCTGTTGCAAGCTTTTAGAGAAATGAGGATAAATAGTCACCTTATTTACATTTTAAAGAAGCTGCAAGTAGAACAAAATACAGCAGTTATAAGCAAATGTGGAAAAACTGACTAGTCCAACACTGGGAAGGAAATGTGACAAGGTTGTATGTTATAATTCTACTTATTTAATGTAAACATTGAATAATTATGCAAAATGCTGAGTTTAACTAATCAGATGCTGGAATCAAAATTTGGCGAAATTAACATATATGCAGATACAACCCTTGTGTCTGAAGTGGAAGTGCAAAAGCTGGATTTTGTTGCTCACTGTCAAAAGCACAGTTATGTAATTTTGCCCTTCCCATTTCTTTGCAAATAGATGAGGAGGAAGTGGAAGCAGTGAGTGACAGGTCATATTTTCTTGTGCTCAGAGATATCTGTTGATGCTGTCTTGCAGGCATGAGATTAATGTATGTGCTTCTTGGAGTGAAAACGATGACGAGACAAGATTTTCAAATTGTTTTGTTTTCAACAAAGATCTGCATAATCAAAGCTATGTTTTTCCAGTGATATGTTAATGAGTGTTGAATTATTAGTAAAGCTGAGCACTGAAAATAGATGCTTTTTAACTGAGATGTTAAAGAAATGTTTTTTAAAACACCTTTATCGAATTATCACTTGTGAAACAGGCAGTCTTGCAATTTATATATAGAAGTAGTCAAACTATATTAAAAAGTTCACATTTACAAACATTATACATCGCATATTGTGTTTAATATACTATAATCAAACTAACATTACTTGCTCATTTCCTGCCTTCTGTTAAACCTCATTCCTCTTGCAAAGCATTTTTTTGCATGAATTGTTCCCATAATTTAATTTTTTTACGTAATTTACTCCTACCCTTATGTTGAATTTTTTTTTGAGAATTTCATGGACTGGAAGTAGATGAAATCAGGCAGTACTTTAGGAGATCCCAGACTGCTCTCTGGAAGTTCTTTTAATAAAACTAAAACTCATGTACTTTGGCCGTTTAACAAAAAGACAAGATTCAGAAAAGGAGACACCGATGCTATGAAAGCTTGAAGAAAACAGAGGCTAAGATGGAGAGAAACTAATACTTAAGTAATTAATGTGAATTTGCAAGAACTTTAGCATATGTCAAGCCTTCCTGTTAGCAACTGCTCAAGTTCTTGAGAATATAAACAGAGACTGACTTAAGTAACAAAATAGGAAGTCATTTGATATCCTAGCTTTGCAGGAAACCTAAGCCCAGAGCACTGTATCCAGTATCCAAAGTGTGTGGGAATGTCATCTTAGCAGCTTGGCTGCATCCAGACTTAGCCTCCCTCCCTTGCCCAGGGGAAACTCATGAGTTCTATAAGGCACCACATACATGCATACATTCAGGTCCTCTAAACAAGAACCTGGTGTTGGACATAGTAGACATTTGACTGGAGGGGGTACAAAGGTTGGGAATTGGTACCATCTCCAAATACACAATTGAATTATTTTGTAGTCCTGGGTAAAAAAACAAAAAAAAAAAAAAAAAAAAAGCCCTGTGTAGTTGAAAAACACAAACCTATAGCTGAATATCTGAGTATTTGTGACCTTTGGAGCTTGTAGTGCAATATTTTGTCGAGAGGCATAGCTGTTTCTTCATGGGAAGTGGATTCAGCCTGGTCTGATCTGGCTAGAGTTACTACACAGGGTTCTGTTTTTTTGATTGGACAATTTGAATTGTTCCTGCTTCTCTGCCTTAAATAGCCAATGTTTAAACCAGTTTGTACTTTGCTGAAAGCTGCAGTGAGTTAGGCCTTCTGCCCTTGCTCTGCTGTTTTACAAAAACGTATGCTTATTTTCAACTGTTTTCTGCACTTTTGATTAACTAAAACACTATTTGCTGGATATCTTTTTAAACTGTACAACTGTTTTTAAGGGCCTAGTGACTTCAGTCCTTACCTCTGTTCTGATGTTGTATCCCACCCACATGCCTAAGTGGCATTGTGGTATTAAAGCCTAGAGGCTTTTAACTTGCCCACCTCTACTGTATATTTGATATTGGACACACACCCCAGTTCCCATTACATCAGCTCATTCTACTGAGTACAGTGAGATCAGTTGTGAAGGCCAACCCCTTCAGCTTCTTAACCTTAAATTATCTTCCGTTTCCTCACTTTCTACTTAAAAAAAAAAAAAAAAAAAAAAACAGTTGTGCCTCTTCCTACTTCATTTTACTTGTGCTTGGGTGTTAACTGCATTTAGTTTGCTGCTTGTGTTACTGCTTGTTGGTACCCTTATACTTTATTTGAGCTGTTTTTTACTATTGTGGTTGTGAACTAATTTATCACATTTGCACTGTTTTAAAGCAGTTTAATGATTAACTGCATTACTGTTTAACTGTATTTAATTTATATTTACTGCAATTTATTGATGTTCAATTGCGTTTTACTGCATTTCATTACTGTTTAACTGTATTTTGTTTTTCATACTATGAGTTCTGCTTTTGTCTGTAAGTGGTTAATCTTTGCTTTTTTGTGAGTTTTACTGTGTTCTTAACCCTTAAATTGAGTCTGATAAGTTTTGCTGAATCCAGAGCTGCAGCTGCTCTGTTTTAACCCTTTGGGAGGTATTCCAGCAAATTTTTCCCTTAGTACCACTTTTGTGATCACTTGTAGTACTACTCTTTGGCCTTCCACCCTTTACCCTCTTAGCTCTCTCTGGCCTCTCTCCCTCAATTTCTGGCAAATATGGATGGACAATTTCCTAAGCTTTCTCATGCCAGTCTGCTTGATATGGGCAAACTGAGTCAGTGGAGCAACTGCTTCATGTACACGGACAACCCTTTACTACTACCGCGTAAGAACTCAATTTGTGAGAGATGCAGTTACATTAAGAACCTAGAGTTAATGCTCTCTCCCTCGCAAGCCAGAATATCTGGTACTGAGAAGGTTGTCAACAAATACACCACACCTCAAACACCACCAGCACCTACACAACAGACACCCACATATGCAGAGGTCTTCAACAAGAGAGACCTCAGAGGCAAAAACACATGCAAATTCCACTGCACACCACACCACACACCTGTGTCTCACAGCTACTAAGGTCTAAACATAAAGCCAACATATTAGTCGTAGGAGACTCCATTGTGAGATGCACATATATGCCCCTCACCAGGCTTGATAAGGAGAAAGTTGGTTAGTTGTTTGTCAGGTGCTAGAATCTGCCATATCACCCATGCACTCAAGTCTCTCAACAATAGGTACTGTTATGACTCTGTCATAGTCCATGTTGACGCAAATGACTAGAAACGTACCTGCCTGGGCTATATGAAGAGAGACATGATTGAACTCGCTGAATATGTGCCCCAGGCAGGTATGTTCCTAGCCTTAAGCAGCATTCTACTGTCACCCAGAATTATTTTTTTTTATTATTTTTTTTTAATTATTATTTTTTTTTTTTTTATTATTTACATTTTTTTTTATTATTTTGCATTTGTTGACTGGGTTAGTCCAACTGGATACATGTCCATTTTCAGTGGAGGCCCAGGTAGAAAAGCTCCAAGGTACAAACAATAAGAAATTACATGGTTCATGATAAACACAGTTTTAAAATTCTTTATATAATCAAGTTATACAAGTTCACAAAGTTGAGAATTCACAGGTAGAAGACCTAGTGTTTACACATGGTTAAGTTGTAAAGTAGTTAGCGCACCATCATAGGAAAGAGCTAGTCAGGTTTGGAACAAGGACATAACCAGTTTAATTTAAAATACTGTTTGAGATTCTTCTTAAATTGATTTAGTGTGGGTTCTAGGGTGATGTCCACAAGGAGTGAGTTCCATATTTTACCTAGAGAGTTGGGAAACAGAGAGACACCAGCTGAATTATTGGTTTTGAAAGTTTGAACTAGCAGTCTATTGGAAGAGTGAAGTGATCTGAGATTGATGTAGGGATTGATAATGTTTGTAAGTGCAGGAGTATTTTCAGGTGGTTAAATACTTTGTGCCACTATAAGTTGGTTGTACTGAATTAGACTTGGCAGTTCTAACCATCCTAGACAGTTTAGGTTGTTGCAGTGGTGTGTCCTGTAGGGCATCCCGGTGGCAAATCTGGCAATGTGGTTGTAGCAGCTAGTGGGTTTATTGAGATCGAATTTGCTTAAGTTAGTGAGTAGAGGGGAGGAGTAGAGAAGAGTCGAGAGTATACGAGATCATGCAATGACAGTTCTAGCTGGTTGGGTTAGGAAGGGTTTAATCTTGTATAGTGACCCAAGTTTTTTATTGATGGTTTTGATAGTTTGGTTGACATGCAAGTCAAATTTAAGGTTATTATCTGCAATACCGCCTAGGAGTTTTGTATAGGTGTCTGGGGAGACTGTGGTGCCATTGTTAGATTTTTATGGAAAAGGAGAATGCAGCTGACCTATTAGTAGGGGAGAAAAGTAATAACTTTGTTTTTTTGGGGATTTAAGATCAGACGATGATCAGAAAGCCAATTTTCAAGTATGTTGAAAGTATTTTGAGATAATGTCCACAGATCTGTTTGGGATGCAGCAGAGCAGATCAGAGTGGAGTCATCTGCATATTGAATACAGTTTGCATCTGGGATGACAGTGTAGAGATCATTAATGAAAATGGAAAACAGAAGAGGTCCTAGTATTGAACCCTGGGGGACACTCAGGGTATTGGGTAGGAGGTTAGATAGTTTATTTTGCCATAGGACGGCCTGTTGTCTGCCACTCAGATAAGATTGAAACCACTGGAGAGCTTGATTATCTAAGCAAATTGTTTTCAGGGTGTGGATTAGAAGCTGGTGGTCAAGCATATCAAAAGCCTTGGAGAGATCCAAGAAGAGGGCAGAGGATAGTTTATTATTATGACGGTTATGGTTAATGACATTAGAGAAGGCTATGAGGGCTGAGGTGGTGCTATGATGAGGTCTGAAGCCATGCTGAGAGTTGGTCAGGAGATTGTTCTGGATTAGAAGGTGAAGCAGTTGTCTGTGGACACATTTTTGCATAAATTTAGCCAATGGTGACATTATAGCTATGGGTCTGAAATTAGACAGTTCAGTGGTGCTCCCACCTTTATGGAGTGGTATCAGATGGGATATTTTCCAGATAGAGGGGATGATGGCTTCTGATATGTTGCGATTGATTAGAATGGTGAATGGGGTAAGCTATGGCATCTGCAGCTTTTTGCAGATACTCAGCGGGGAGGCGATCAGCTGATAGAGTAGTGGGTTTTAGTTTTTTAATTAGGGCATGAACAAGTGATGTAGTAACTGGTTGTAGGCTAAAGGAGGGTTGGGTACTGGGAGCTGTGGACTTTGAGCTTGCAGCTTGGAGGTAGCTTGCTAGCTAGGGACTGGATAGTCTTTGTGAAGAAACTATTGAAGGGGTTTGCAACTGCCTCTAGTAATTTATCATTGTATGCTATGGAGGTAGGAGTGGCGGTTTGTCCTGGGTGCTGGAGTTGTTTATACCTGCCCAGAACTTCTGGGAGTTGTTTTGATTTTTCTGCTGTAGATAGCATTAGTAGTGATGCCTCAGTACTAACAAAAAATGATTGACTTTAACAATTGGCTTAGTTTATGGTGTCATTCCAAGTGGATCCAGTACCTGACAGCCTGAGAAGACATGATTGACAAACCACGATGCTTTTCAAGAGATGGCCTGCATCTGCCTCCCTTGGGCTTCAGGCTCCAAGCAAAGGACCTTGCCTCCCCCATAGTGCCTTTTTTAGGTAATGCCATGAGGTCAAAACTGCCAACATGAAAATGTCATCAAAATGCAAATTAAAGGTCATGCTGCTAAACGCTAATAGTCTAAACATGAAAGTGCACTCATTGCAAGCATTCTTAACCCTGGAAGATGCTGACATTTGTGCAGTCACAGAAACCTGGTTCAAAGCTGCAGATAGCACCCCAGCCATACCAAGTTTACTCATCCTATCATACATTCAGACCCCAAACCGTGGACAGCAAAGCAAAAGGATGTGGAGTTGCAATGTATATAAAAGACAGACACACCTCCAGGCTGGTCAAATAGTATGACGTGCAGGAGACACTCCAGGTGCAGTTAACCACTGACAGGGCTGCTATTCAAATCATAGCTAGCTTCAGGCTCCCAACTTTGACTCAAGATGCCCACTTCACCTATCTGGGCCTGTTAAAATCTATCAGGATTCAACCCTTTACCCTGATCCTGGGTGACTTTAACTGTCCAACCATAGACTGGAAGAACTACTCATGCCAAAATGCAAATGCCCAGTGTGATTCCTTGATTTCGTCAGTGCAGATGCCTTGGACCAGCTGGTCGACAACCCCACTAGAGGTGAAAATATCTTGGACTTTGTATTAACCAACATGAGTAACCACAACAGCATCCCTGCAGTGTCATCCTCCCTGGTAAGATCCGACCACAAAGTGGTCTCTTTTGAAGTCACCCCCCCCCCCTCTCCCACAGCTAGGTTCAAACAAAAAAACTTCTTCAAAGCTGATTGTAGCCTCCTGAGGGAAGGTATATACAGCTTCAGAGCCCCCCTTCCCCCTCCATAGGAACTGGCACATGTGTCCAAACCAACACCAAAGTACTCTACGAGCATTTATATAGCTGCATGGAATCAGGAATACCCAACAGGACAAAATCCTCT
Source organism: Protopterus annectens (assembly GCF_019279795.1). Classification (NCBI taxonomy): domain Eukaryota; kingdom Metazoa; phylum Chordata; order Ceratodontiformes; family Protopteridae; genus Protopterus; species Protopterus annectens. The sequence goes on along the minus strand of NC_056741.1, from coordinate 1,641,748,848 downwards.
TCCTCCTCAAGGAAGAGTAAACCTGTCTGGTGGACATCTGCAATAAATAGTCTATAATAAAAGGAAAAAAAATTGCTGTCCAGGACCAAGAAGGAGCACGTGCCTAACTGGAAGCAATCTCTTCTTAGCCTGAACAAGCAAATAAGAGCACTAGTGAAATCCTCCAAAGCAACCAAGTCCAAACTGGCCTCATCTACTAAAGATAATCACAAGGCTTTCTGCACATATGTCCGCAGTCTCGAGGGAAGCACCCATATCTGCTCAGAAATGGTGGTCAAGTACACCACATACACAAATGTAGATGTAGCCAACCTGCTGGTAGACGGGCTCAGTGAAGGCTTCACCCCTTTGTCCCCCAACAGTAAATCAGGACATCCCCAGCACCTATAATCCTTCCTTACATCTATGGAGAAAGTCATCACTGCCCTCTCAAAGACAAAAAATACAGCCTCCATGGGATCCGATAACATCCCAGGCTGCATCCTACATGAACTCAGGCAGGAACTTGCAGCACCATTAGGCATCCTATTCAGCCAAAGCCTGAGTACTGGATTCGTCCCAGCCGTGTGGTGGACCGTCACTGTCATCCCTTTGCACAAAGGTGGTGTGTCCACTGATCCAGGAAATTATAGACCCATCAGCCTAACTAGCCTGATCTGCAAGGTCATGGAACAGATTATCATGGACCTCACTAACAAGAACATTGACAACCTCCAAACACTCGATCCCACACAGTTTGGTTTCATCAAGGGGATGACATGCCTATTAAATCTGGTCATCTTCTTTGAGATGGTCACCAAAGCCATGGATGAGGGGAAGACTGCATAATGCCTACCTTGACCTGGCCAAAGTCTTCGATACTATTCCCCACTCAGGTGCAATAGATAAACTGTCTCAACTAGGCATCAATCCATATGTTGCCAGATAGGTAGCAAAGTGGCTCACTATTAGAACCCACCTAGTCAGAATAGGGGAAGCCACCTCAAGCACTCTACCTGTAATGAGCGGTGTACCCCAGGGATTGGTCTTGGGGCATTTGTTTTTTGGGATATACTTTTTTGAGGTGCAAGCCAAAACCAGTGGGCTATGACTGGCCATGTTTGCAGATAACTGCAAGCTGGGTGCTGTCATCAATTCCCCTAGTGATGTGGAGTGGACATCCTCCAAGAGGGTCTCGCCCAAAGAAATGACTGGTGCCAGGAACATGGTCTCAAAATGAATGCCAAAAAAATGCATCATCAACTTCTTTGGGGAGAGTGATGTTCCCACAAATTATATTTATAACAAGGTCCTAAGCACGCAATCACTGGTGAGGGACCTGGGCACCCATGTTGATAGCAAACTAACGTTTTACCACCATATTGCCTCTGTTGCATGGCAAGCTTTCCGCGTGGCCCACCTTGTTTGTAAAGGTATCTCATCCAGGGACAAGGTGGTCATAACATCCCTGTATTCTTCCTTTATAAGACCCATTATTGACTACAGTGCCGCTTTCCACGTGTACCTCACAAAGCACATGCAGCAGCTGGAGAGACCACAGAGATTCCTCACCAGGAGAATCCAGGGCCTTAAACATCTACTCTACACAGATAGGCTAAAGGGCCTGTCCTTCTACTCAGTCTCCTATAGACTCCTCAGAGGTGACCTCTGTTTGGTATACAAAGCAATCTCAGATCCTGCCTTGATGGGACTGCTGTATTTCCACCAGTCAAGCTCCACTTGAGTAACTCACAAGCATGACCTCAACCTGGTCTGTGACATCAGTAGGACTTGGTGGGGCATACTTGTGTCCCAGAGACTCCCTCCTTCTGTGGAACAGACTTCCACTCCACGTCAAGCAGAGTACCCCATTAACCCTTTTTAAGCTGGATGGAGAACAGAAAATACACCCCTGGGATTCCACCTGTGTCCCATGCTGGTCAGGGCCATTGGGTATTGACTTGTCAGAACATGGGTCAAGTTCTTGGCTAGGCTTCTAAGGGCCTTAGGGACCAACTGCCTAGTAACTTCCTATTATTCTATGTTGTAAATATTCATAGAAAACTGATGTCTAATTAGTAGGCATATAACAAGTGAATGACAGTATCAGGAGCGGGCTGAACTAAGTGAGGGTAAGATGGTTGCATGAAATGGCTAGTATATTATTTATTTATAGTGTGAGATTTAATTCTCTAACTGAAACCTCCTTGAGAGAAAAAAAAACTCTTTTTAATTACCTGGTGAAGAGCAGAAGCAATACTGTTATGCTAGGGAAAGGGGGGAGTTAAAACCAATAACTTAAAATGATGAGCAGTGAACAGTGAATTTGGGGGATGGAAGAAAGAGGTTATGATCATCCTTAAATGGAGGAGTAACTAATAGAAGACTGTTGATTTGGGTGGGAGAAAAAGTCACCTTAAAAAGCAGTAGTATATACCAAGAGTAATTGTGCATTGAATGAGAGTGACTTGATAGAATAAAGCCTTACAAAGCAAATAGAGAGAGTATAGTTTAAAAAGTATATGTTTATATAGAGCAGGAGTAAGAAAAGAAGGCAGAAAAGATGGATATGACAGACAGTACCTGTTAGGGGGGGGGGGCAGTATGGGAAACTATAAAGCTAAGTAAATAAGGTACTGCAAAAGAGCATTTACTCACCCCCCCCACAAAGGAAGATGAACTGGCAGAAGGAGATGTTTTTGTGTACATAGTTTTTGTGTTTTATTCGTTAGATTAGTCACTAAAAATAGTTTGGTACTGGAAAAAAACACCTGGAAGAGCATTCTGCAGTCAGTACAGAGGGAAAGTAATAGCCTTAATAGTGATACAATTAGTATGAGGTAAAAGGGGCAAGTTAAAGGACTCTAAGTAAAACATTTTTAAGAGTTTAACTTTGAATGTAAATGGATTTACAGACAAAAACAAATTGAAGAGAGTTTTAGAATACATCAATTGAGGGGATACAGAAATTAATTCTCCAAGAAATATACTAAACAGAATTGAGCATAAAGACGTAATTGAGAAAAGAGGGGATATTAATCTTTGTAAAAAGGTGTGCCTTTGTACATGGAAGAAGAAAAGTGGACGATAAAGGGAGATGATTTGAAATAAAGGGCCACTGTGGTGGTAGGTTTGGACTGCAAATGACACTAGGTAATATTTATATTTCTCTGAGGGCTGAAAGAAGAGAACTAATGTGAATAATTGCAAGAGTGATTGAATTTACCCAGGGGTTAGGTATATTCAGAGAGGGTAAAATTTAGTCATATTGAAAGAGGATGTGAGTGGGGCCCAAGAATGAAGGAATGATGGAAGGAAAGGCATTAAAAACTATCCTAAGGTTATATGAGTTAGTGGATGTAGGACAGAGAGAAAGCGAGATATGTACATAACAGGTCATCATGGTAATAAATTGTGATTTTATCAATTTTATATAACTGAAGAGCACGAATATCTGGTGTTGAGAATACAGAATGCACCCAATATTACTGTCAGACCATCCTGCAGTTAAAATGAAATTGAGAGTTCTGTAGTTGATAAATAGGATGAGTCACTGTAGATTTAGAATAGGCTGGCTAAACAGCAGGCAGGAAATGGAGAACATTGGGAGGCACTAAGGGGAAATAATAGAGAAGGAAACTGAGTCAAGTAGATGAAGCATGGACCTGGCTTTATTTAAAGAGAAATAGATAGACAATAAAGGAGCAGGAGAACCTTAAGTTCAGAAAAAAGTAAAATCCCAAGAAGGGAAGACATCCCTGATCAGTATCAGCAAGAAACTACGATCTCTCATAAAATCATCCAAGGTGAGCTTCAAAAGAAAAATTGCTAAGGACTCCAAAGATAACCACAAGACATTTTTTAGCTATGTCAAGAATCTAAGTGGCAATGCTCAGATCTGCTCAGAGTTAGTGCAGAATGGCACAAAATACACTGAACCGACCGATATCGCCAACGTCCTGGCAGACAGGTTCAGTGCAAACTTCACCCCCAAAAGGGCCCATAACCATACCAGAAGAATGTAGAGTCCCTGAAATCACAGACACTCAGGTTAAAACAGCCCTCTCCAACACCAAAAACACAGCATCAATGGGACCGGACTGTGTCTCAGGCTGCGTCCTACACGAGCTCAAAGATGAACTAACCCCTCACCTAAACACACTGTTCAAACTCAGCTTCTCCACAGACTACGTACCCATAGAGTGGCACACATCAACGGTTATTCCGCTCCACAAGGGTGGAGCCACAATAGACCCCGGGAACTATAGCCCTATAAGCCTGACTAGCTTGGTCTGCAAGGCTATGGAGCGCATCATCATGGAACTCATTAACAGAGACATTGGGAACCTCCAAACACTGGACCCTACCCAGTTCGGCCTTAAGGGCAGATCATGCCTCCTAAACTTGGTGGACTTCTTTGAGACAGTTACCAAGGATACAGACGAGGGAAAGGTGGTACACACAGCCTACCTAGACCTCGCAAAGGGTTTCAACACCATTCCCCATTCTGGTATTATAGACAAGCTCACCAGCCTGAACATAAACCCCTACGTCACAAGATGGGTTGCCAACTGGCTCACGGACAGAATCCACATGGTGAGAGCTGCGGCAGCTAGATCCGACTCAAAACCGGTTACAAGTGGTATTCCCCAGGGCTCAGTCCTAGGACCCCTCCTGTTCGGCATATACTTCTCAGAGGTACAGGCAAGCACAGGAGGACTATGGCTGACCAAGTTCGCAGACGACTGCAAACTAGGGGCTATAATTGACTCTGACACAGACATCCTCCAAAAGGGTCTCACTGAGATGGATACGTGGTGTCAAAATCATGGCCTCAAGCTAAATGCCTAAAAGTGCATAGTCATCCCCTTTGGAAAAAAACAAGTACCCACAAACTACCACATAGGTGGTAGTCCTCTAAATATGGAAGACGTAATAAGGGATCTGGGGACCCAAGTAGATGGTAATCTCACCTCTGATAATCACATTGCCAAAGTGGTTAGAGAATCCTTCTGTCTGGCCCACCTAATCGCAGAAGGGTTCACATCTAGATCAAAAGAGGTCATTGTGCCCCTCTACTCATCACTCATCAGACCCATCATAGAGTACAATGCCCGATTTGGGATGTATCTTATAAGACACCTGCAACAGCTGGAAAGACCACAAAAGTGCCTCTCCCAAGAGGATCACTGGCCTCAGATGCCCTATGCAGCTCGACTAAAGAAACTCCAGCTGTACTCTGTTGCATACTGCCTACTCAGAGGTGATCTCTGCCTGACATACAAGGCCATGTCCAACCCAGAATTGATGGACATGCTCCACCTAAAGAAAACCTTATCCCCTCGAGCCACACACTTCTAGGGATCTAAACCTCACCACAACAATAAATAGGACATGCTGGAGGGATAGATTCCTGTCCCAGTGACTTCCCATGCTTTGGAACAAGATTGCAATCTACATTAGGCAGAGCTCTCGCTAACACACACTTCAAAAGAAACCTTGACGAGTGGATGGGAAACAAAGTTTACCCCGGGGATCACTTCAGTGGCTCTGCTGGACTAAGGCACAGGGAACTAATCTCAGGGGGTGGCGAAAGTCAACACATTCTGACTAGGCTTATAAATGTCTTCAGGCAGATAGCCTAGTTACCTACCTATGAACCTAAGAAAGATAGAGGTGAAATGGAAGAAACTGGAGATAATGAAAGAACTACAAGAAAAGAGGAACAAGCGGAAAGTAAGCAAACAGGCAGAACTGCAAAAAATAGGGAGTGGAGACGGCATCTGTAAGAGACACTAGAACAAAATCATATTACATTCAAAGTATAGTATTATGCCTGCAGCCTGTTGAAAGGGAAGTTAGCACAACAGAAAATAGAAGTATGAAGAACCTTTAAGACAGGTAAAATAGTTAGGCACCCGGTAGAAGTAAGGGAAATAGTCATATTATTTTATGGTAGGTTGTATGAACAGCAGAGGGAAGAGGAGGCTTGGCTGCAGAAAATGGGGGATTTTTTTGAGATGGCTATGCCTAGAGTAATGGATGATGAGATCAGAGAATTGATTTGACCTATAATGGGTCAGGATGTTGAAGAACAACTTTAAGAAGCATTAGTAAAGTCCCTAGGGTGGGCTGGATTCCTGATGGAAATATGGAAGAAATTTAAACTGGTTATTGTACCATTATGGCATAAGTTATGTAATGTGATTCTAAAATATAGGAGAACACTGGATTTTTGGAAGAAAGGAATGACAGTGATTTTGAAAGAGGGGAGTGACTATTTAATTTACGTTAGCAGTTAGATTAGCCAAAATACTTTAAATACTACTCAGTGAAGACCAGTGTGGGTTTGTTAAAAATAGACAAAGGTTTGATAACTTAAGGAAAATACATATAGACAGCAAAGCTGAAAAGGAAAATAAAGTAGTATTAGTGGACTTGGATGCTGATAAAAACATTTGATAGAGTTTATTGGGATTCCCTCTGGGAGATAAAGCATAGAATGGTATTTCCCGTATAAATAAAATGATTGCAAGACTCTTTTAAGGGATCCACAGTAGTAAAAGTAAATGCCATGGTGTCGCCTGAGTTTTCAGGTATGTTTGGGTACAAGGCAAGATTGCTCACTGTCATCACTCCCGTTTGTTTTGTATTTAGAACTATTATTGGCACAAAAAATAAGGTAAAGTAATATAAAGGGATAAGATTAGAATAGAATAGAGGTAAATTTAGCCGCAGGTTTGCTATTGATAAATTTTTATATATCCCTAGTCCAGGTGAGGATATCCCTAAGTTTACTATACTAATACAGTTCATGTAGATGTTGGTTTAAAAAAAATGATAAAACAAAGAAAAACCATGTGTAAATGATGCACTAACATGGACCCTACTACAAGATTTCCCTCCGCTATGGAGGCATTTCTTTAAAATACCTATGAATGTAGGTATCATAAAATCTCCAGAAGAATTGTGGAAAAAGGGACAGAGATAAAAATATAAAACCCGATGAAATGTGGAAATTTTATTACTGACCTGAATCTCAAAGAATGTAGTGTTGAAAATGCTGTTGGTCCCAAAAATATATATGCAGCACATCTTACATGCAACTTGGGTAGAGTTATCTGGGAAGGCATCATAATAGAGCAAGATTGGTATATTTGGGGTGAAAAAAGCCAGAGGATGAAAATAAAAAAATATTTTTACCTGTGGGGGGGGGGTTCTTGTTTTACCACATTTACTACAATAATTCATGGTGGTGGAGCCGAGGCTATTAATTCATTTTCAAAACCCAGGACATACTTCAAGTGGTAGAAGATGATGCAATTGGTACAGCTCAGTAATAGATGGGCTTAACATTTGGTCATGAGCAATGTCAGGGAAAGTTGAGGGGGGAGGCAGATGGGAATGATCTTGGATAATAAGGTAGGATTATTTAAGGATCTGGTTTACTGGGTATGGACATTCAAATCGTGGCTTAATTGGACTAGCTAAACAGCAATTTGCAATCAGCACTATGGTAACAAAAGGTTAATGTTGGGGTGGGGGGCCTACTTGTGGCAGCAAGAGTGAGAAGGTGAAAGAAGGTTAGAGTTTAGAGAATTTGTGATGGAATTCAACCTCAAAAGAACTTTTGGGTTACAGAGTTAAGTTCAAACACACAGCCTTTCTGGAAATACAGGTAGTAGTGTTCTGCTACCCTTTCTCTGGCCTTCTACTAAAGGTCAGAGCTCCTTCTCCCTTCCTGTCTGTGGGTCTGATGGATCAGTCACCGGAGAGTACAGAGAGTGCATTTCAGACCCAGAGACAGAACCATTTTCTGTCTTTTAGTGCCATGGTAAGAGAAGGCTCTCCAATAAGACTGCCCCTTTCTCTGGATATTTCATTTGCTGAGCTTGGATAAGAAGCCTTTTTTTTAATTTCCTTCCTTTGCTTTTTCAATTAGGTCTGCAACTGTATTCTGCTGCTTTAACTTTTTTTTCCTGATTTTTGAATTTTGTAAATGCTTTTTATTTTGACTTGTACAGTAAGACCAGTTTTGTTAAAAGCTTCATTTGGAACTTTTGACAGGAAAACTGGCTGATACAGTTTCTTTTCTTTGGGTTTAGGATTATTTGAGGTGATTTAGTAGTATTATGATTTAAATTTTTGTTTACATCTTGATTTTGACACAGTTTTATATGGTAAACATTTCTGACATGAAATTTTCATCAGTTTATGGCTTATTTCTTATCTAATACTGTTTTAGGCTAATTCTATTCATTTGGACTGAAAACACTTTTTGCCCCCCAAAACAGGGGGGCTTTTGTGCATGTATTATGCTTTGAACTGTTATTGAAAATGCTGTTTTTCTCAGTGCAGTGTTCAGAATAGTATTCCTACAGAAGTATTCTTTAGATTGCTATTTAGAGGGAGAATAGCAGTATTTGCTCATCTTTTTACTGTGCTTGACCCATACAGCCAGTATTTGGTATTGAGGAAACAAGTTTCTTGTCCCCTGACTTGGACTCTGATACGGTGCCCCCCACCATATACCTCTTGTGCACCTAAAAACTGGGTCTGTATTACTACATCAAAAACCCAAGTCAGCGAACACTGTTTCGCCGACCAGTAAACAGAACCGTCATTTCCGTGAATTGCCACTACAGCAATTTTTTTCCTAGGGGACAAAAATTGCTTGGCCATCGTCATGAATTTGCCCTTTTCCTCACTGTAGTGTGATCATGGAGTTGGTATATTTAATTGGGGGTGTGTGTGTGGGGGCAACCCCCCCCCCCCCACTTTGATAGATTTGAAATACTGTTTTGTTTCTGCTTGACCAAGTGATTTTTTTTCCCTGGGAAAAATTTGCTGAAGTGACCATTCGCAGAAATGACAGTTCACTGTTTATTGGTAGGTGAACAGATGTTCGCTGACTTGGGTTTTCGATGTGGTAATATAGACCCTTAAAAACTATATGAATAAGTCAAGAAATGTGCTGCAACCTACGTCTTGTGACTTTGCACTAGCCTTAAGCAGGCTATTGTATCACTAAACTTATTTTGCCTTCAGGCCCCCTGCTGCGGTGGTAGTACTACAACTGTGTGTGACACAAGGGTCAGACATATTCTCTGTGGCTGTACCAGTGCCTGATTTGGGTACAGGGGAACCAAACTCTTTAGTTGCATGGGAAGTCAATGGTGCAGAATCTGTTGCCACTGTTGATACTGCCTTCCCGAGGATTACCCCACTAGTGTAATGTGTGTAAAAAAAAAAAAACCCAAACAGATGTCTTCATGTCCTTCTATTCCCATGTTGCAGTATTCTGCATATGATGTTTACCCATCGGTCTTAGGTACATACGGCCAGTATCCAAAAGCTTTCAGTCCCTCTGGTGCGTGAGACATCTGACGTAGGCGAGATTTCGTGGACCATAAAGGTGACGTCTGCATGCACCAGCCCTCTGAACTTTTCAGCCGCGAGTCATACACCAGGTGTTTCTGCTACTGCTGACATCAGATTCGTTTTTCAGATAAGTACCCCGTTGGGGACCTTTTCAGTCCTTCTAAAATTTAGTATTGCTTGATGTCCTCCTATTCGTATGTTGCAGTAATCTTGGTGTGGGGTTTTCCACCTCAGGTGACCTGTACGTCGGCTCCTATACAAAAGCTTCAGCTTGGATATTGTAGTTGCGTGGGATGTCACGTGTAGGGCCATAAACCAGGGACCTTAAATGTGATGTCTGCATGTACAGACCCCAGAACTTTTCAGCTGCAGATGACCAGTGAGGCATCGTGTGCCTTGCTCCTTCACCGCAAGTCGTCTAAAATCCAAGTAACCCATTGGGGCTTTCTTCTTTAATTTCTAGCTAAATCTTGGTTTGTTGTAGCAGTCCTTAGCCGATGTCAGCAAAAAATGGCAAATGCCAATGTGGGCACCATATACCCCATAAAGACACGCATGACCACTATATTCTTTGCTTTGACTGGGAGCACGATCACAACGCTTGCTCTATCTGCCAATCTTTCATTCTAAGACCCTTCACAGCCATCTGGCCCCACTAAATCTCTACCTGGAAAAGCAACGGCTTAAAAAAATTATCTCGTAGGATGGATCCCGCTTCGGAGGCATCGACTGAACCTCTGCAATAGAAGGACATGTTTCCTAGGTCCTCTTCCTCTGCCGCTCTGCTATTGGATGCCTGGCCAGCTACCAATTTTAGGAGTTGAGGGGGGTCCGATGGACCTGTCAACTTCTAAGGTGACCTTGGAGGAAGCTGCTTCACAGTCGACGACCGGCACGGCCCTGGAGCCAACTCTGACACTGGCTACCGCCGAGGTCAAAGGGGAACCAGACACAGCTGGGCCTCCGGCCGGGATCCCTCCACCAGACACTGCTTCCCTTAGACAGGCATCTGACTCCAGGCCTACTCCTAAGTCTACCCCAGTCAAAAAGAAACAAAAAATAAAACATCTGGCTACACCCGCAGAAGGCCTGCCTGACTGGCAGTCCTTCACCTCTTCCTTAATGCAGGCCTTTCTGTCCCTTAGGCCTTCAGCCTCTTCTCCAGCTACTCTTCCTCTGCTTAGTCCTAGGCCTGCCTCTGCTTCTTCTCTTCCACTTCTTACCTCACAAGAGAGGGAAGAAGAGCAAGAGACCTATTATTTCTCTTCTGAGGAATCCATTTCTTTCACTTCCCAAATAGCCTCTTTTCAAGAGTATTATTCACCAGATGATGAATCCTTTGAGAGAGACTCCCGCCGCCCAGAGGATATTGCCTTTGATGAAACCATCACCAAAATGAAAGAATACTTTAAATGGGGCACCTCACAAATGTCTGAGACTCAAAAGTTGTATTTTGAGCTTTTACAAGTGGAATCTCCCTCCCCTTCTGCCAATTCCACCTGTCATCCATGCCTATTTTAGATGCTTTTGCCGCTGCATCAGAGACACCAGATTCTCAGCTACCTGCCCCTAAGAGGCTTGATCGCTTCTACAAGATGCCTGATGACCAATAATTCTTAGTAAAGTGTCCCTTGGCAGATCTTGGTGTGATTGCCGTTTCACCAGGTAAACAATCCAGACTCATTCCGTCTGCCTCTCTCTTACCTATGGACAAAGACAGCAAAACAATGGATAGAATTGGAAAGAAGGTTTACACCTCTTCCATATTGGCCTTTAGAGCCATCAACTATCTAACCTATATGATCAGATATGCTTTGGACCTGGTTTCTCAAGCCACTGCTCTGCTAGCTGCTACTCCTGACTGCCCCTCTAAAGCTGACCTATCCAAACCATCTCTGGCTGTCCAAGTAACAAGACACTCAATTAGATGCAGTTGTGATGCTGCAGAGGCCTCTGCATGCTCTGCATCATCTGCCTCTGTTCTCAGGAGATACTCCTGGCTTCGTCTGCAACACTTGCCAGAAGACTACAAGTCTTAAAATCTTAGATGCCCCCCTGGACCCTAATTTCCTATTTGGCAAACAATCAGCAGACCTGTTAAAAATCAGCAGGAAAAGAGCAAGGAATTGCAAGGCATCAAGCATCTCTTGGTGTCCCCCAATTCCCAAATATTACAAGAATTACCTTGCCAAGGCCACATTTGTCAGACGAAACCTGCCCTCTGCTGGACCTACCTCCTTCCAGACAAAGAAGAGGAACCAGAAGACAACCCCCTACCAGGCCAGCTGTCTCTCAGCCTCCCTCTAGACGGCCCTTTCAAGACAGAGAAGGCCCCAACAATGCGTGACAGCCTTGCCCTCCTTCCTCTTTCCACCCGCCTCTCCTATTGTCTCCCCTTTTGAGAAACCGTTGCCTCAGACAAATGGGTTCTGGCTATTATTCAAAAAGGATACTTCCTCTCCTGGAAAGAAAGGCCACCCTTATAGGGTGCCCCCCCCCCCAAAAAAAAAAAAATCAGATACCTCTTCCCATAGGTTCTGACAGACCGTTTGTACTTGGGCACCGTAGAACCTGTCCCCTCCAGGACAGTAAGGAAAGGGCTTTTATTTAAGACTTTCCCTGGCTCCCAAAAAAAGATGGACCATGGAGACCTTTCTTTCTTAAACGTGCCCACCTTCAGAATGTTGTCCTTTCCAAATTTAGTTCCTCTCATACTGGCCAAGGCTTTCATGGCCACACTCGACCTGAAAGAAGCCTATTTGCACATAGTCATTCTACCCTCCCACAGAAACTCTTTACGTTTCTCTGGACCCTCCTCTCATTTCCAATTTACTGCTTTACCCTTTGGTTTGTCCTCTGCCCCCAGAGTGTTCACAAAATGTCTGGCACCTGCCATTGCTTATTGCAGAACACAGGGGATTCAGATTTATCCCTACCTAGACGACATCCTGATTCTAGCTGACTGTAAAGAAACCCTGTTAATCCGTCTAGAGTTCACCATGTGCCTACTACAAAGTCTGGACTTCACCCTCAACCTCCCCAAATCATCCTTGACACTAGATGAAGGCAACATTTTTCTGAGTTGCAGGATCAAAACGGATATAATGAAAGCCTTTCTTCCCCAGGACAAGGTCAGCTCCCTGACCTCCCATTTCAAAGCCCTGCTACAGACCCAAATAATAACTGCAAGGCAATTCCTAAGGACCCTGTGCTAATGGAAGCCACCATCCCCATTCTTCCAATAGCCAGAATGCACATGCAAAAGCTACAGTGGTATCTAAAAATGTTTGATCTCTGTACCAACATCCTCTAGAGCAAGAAATCACTCTCCTGCCCTGCTTAAAGGCAGAAGTGAATTTATGGATTCAGCAAGTCCAGCTGAACACGGGTCTTCCACTGCAGCCTCCCCTCCCAAACCAGGTTATGCATTCAGATGCTACAGACTCAGGATGGGAGCCATAATGGCATCCTACAGGGTCTAAACAAAGTGGCACTCTTCCTTAAGGAACAAGCACATCAACGTGAAGGAAATGACAGCAGTCCTCTTGGCACTGAAAGCCTTGATTTGTCTCCAACTACCAGGTGTTCTTCAAATAATAACAGACAACACCACAGTTATGTGATACCTCAACAAGTTGGGTGGAACAAAAGCGTACCACCTGTGCAGACTAACCTTACTGATATGGGACCTAGCCTCTTGACACAACTTGTCCCTGCAGGCATCCTACTTCCCCTCGCAGGGCAACAAACAAGTAGACCTTTTCAGCAGGACATCCTCTCCACAGTACGAATGGATGTTAGACAAGAATATCTTCCTAAACATTGTCCACATGTGGGGCACACCTCAAATAGACTTGTTTGCCTCTCCCCAGAACAGACAACTGCAGACCTGCTCCAAGACCTACTCCCCTCCAGCTTGGAGAGTAGATGCTTTCAGGATTTCTTTGAAGGGAAGGTTATATGACTTTCTTCCTTTCCCACTAATTCAGAAAGTCATCCTGAAAATCAGGACAGATGAACCAAAAATCATGCTGGTGACTCCCTACTGGCCAAGGCAGTACTGGTTCCCCCTTTTTCTCAGTCTAGCCAAGGGCAATTTCCAGAAATTACACCACAAGGTGGACCTTCAGACACAACAAAAGGGAACCCTCATCCACCCACACTTGCAGACGTTGTCACTGACACTATGGGTGATAAACTTCTAATTCCCTGCAGGCATCACTACTCAGAGGACATGCTCTCAGTCCTGAGGGAGGCCAGGAAACCTACTTCAAGAAAACCATAATTTGCTAAATGGGAAATATTTTCAAAATGGTGTCTAGACAAGGGCGGGGATCCATGCATCACAGATCTCCCCCTAGATGTTCTTCGTGTTTCACTGTTGCAGTAATTACATTTGGCTTATCTGCTTGCAGGTAGCCCTCAGTCGGCCTGATTATCAAAGTCTTGGGTCCTGCGTCTGTTGCTGTCTCATCTTCCATGATGTCAGGTAGTCAGGGGTATAAAGCATGCAGCCATCGCCATTACATCAGTCTTTCTTGCCGTGTAGTGCCTGAAGCAGTTCGCAAGTGCTGGTTGGCTGACTCCTGAAATTTTCGTTTTCGAGTTTCAGATCCGAAGTCTTCACCTAAGCACCCTGTAGAGGAAACTTTTTCTTGCTCTAAACCGATGTCAGTAAAAGTTAACAACTGTATTTCTTGTGGAAAGCAAATACCTCATAAAGATTTTCATTTGTATTGCATTCCTTGCTTAGGCCCAGACCACAACGTACCTCGCTGTCAGTTTTGTGCCTTATTCAAACCTCAAACTATTCGTCGTCTGTTCATTTTTGCAGCTAAATATTTTGGTACTCTGTTCAGTTATCCAGAAATGGCTTCGGTAAGCCACCCGACTACCGACATTCCGGAAAAAACACAGAGATAAAGACAGACCGCATAGGCCTAAAGCTGTCGACAACACTTCTCCTAAGCCAGTCGCCAATTCGCCGGTACTCAGTGAGGCGCATTTGCAGCCCCTGATACCCGCTACGTCAGATTCGCAGGCCTCTACTGAGACCCATTTGGAGTCTGGTATGCCACAAGATGCTTCTTCGACTGTGGAACCTGCGGATGTCTCTTCCTTGGATTCATAGATTCATAGATTCATAGATTAGTACTAAGCTAACTGCCCTTGTGAGCCATTTTAAGCCTAGCCAATTATCCCTTGTGAGACTCAAACCCTGCACCTTGTGTTTGCAAGGCAAACACCTTAACGATCAGAATTCTGGATGGGTCCGGAGCTGCTGTGTAGGCACTGGCTTCTGAGGGTGTATTCAGGCCTACTGACTTGCATATTAAACCAACTCCATATTCTTCCTCAAGGCTTAAAACTCGATCCATGCCTATAAAACCGATGCCCAGACCACATGGTCAGGCCCCTATGCCTAAAAAACAAATAATAAGAATGGTTGAAGACCTTATTACTCTAATCAGGGGAAGCCATTCTTCTTCCTCTAAGAGACCTAGAACTGATTTTCCTTCTGATTCTTCTGATCAGAATTCTGACATTTCTCTTTTCTCTGATGACCAGGAGTTGCCCTTATTTTAGTATGAGGATTCTGATGCAGAGGACTCCATTCCCTCTGCTTCCCCTCCAGAGGATTTCTCTTTTGGTGAAACTTTGCATACCCTTAGGAAGCATTTCATCTGACTCCAAAAAGAGGTTTAGGGAATTCTTACTCCTACCTCAAACCAGGCCTTTAGCTATCCCTCCTGTACTGGACATTGTAGATGATGCCTTCTCGGAACCTAGCCTGGCCCCTGACACTTTACCTCCAGCCCCCAGAAAACCTGACTGGTATTAGAGTTCCCGACTCTCACAAGTTCCACTTTAAGAATCCTTCTGCGGATCCTGAGACCATTTCACAGGGGCCCAAAGGCATTAAGGCTACTACTGCCAAACACCCTACCCCCTCTGATAGAGATTCCAGGGCCCTGGACAGATGGGGTAAGAAGGTATACACTTCTGCAACTTTGGCTATTAGGGCCTTAAACTGCCAGTTTCATATGTTAAAGTATCAGCAGCATATTACTGGATTGCTTAAACAGAAAATTATGTTGATTTCTGACTGTGCTGAACACAAAGAATTACAGGATTTACTGCATTCTGCTGAACAAGTTGGAAAAAATACTTGGAATGTGGTTTTGATTCATTAGAGGCATCTTGCAGGGCTGCTGACACTGGGTCTGTACTTAGAAGGCATGCTTGGCTTAAGGAGCAATCTTTGCCAGATCATGTTAAACCTAAATTACTGGATGCTGCCTTAAACCAAGACCGCCCGTTTGGCAACAAAGCAGAAGTAGTACTTAAAAAGATGGAGGAAAAAGCTAAATCTATGCAAACTGTTAAAGATTTCCTGCAAGTACAACCTCCCAGATTTAGTAGGCACTGGCCTACTAAGAATTGGTCCTTTCCTGCCTCTTCCAGGACTTCTCAGTCCAAATCCAGAACCAGCAGAACACCCAGGCTTCAGTCCCATGGTACTCACAGACCTAAGCAGTGGGGGGCTCCCACTTCCAAAGCTGGAAGTAGTAAGACACCCCTCCTATGGTAAACTGTCACAATGACTTAACTTTAAACCTTCCAAGCCCTGCTCCAACTGACTGTTCCTTTAGGGGGAAAGATCACCCTGCATGCAAAAAACTGGGAACTCATTATCCTAGACAAATTGGTTTTAAATATAGTTTCCCAAGGATTCAGATTCCACTTTCACTCCTTACCAACCCCAAATGGTTGGCCAGACCTACCCCCAAATCAGTGGTCAGAGGCTCAAAAGCAAGCTTTCTCTCTTCTAAGCATTAGGGCTATTCAACCTGTCTCAGAAGAAGAATGGGGACAAGGTTTCTACTCAAGACTTTTCCTGGTACCCAGAAAAGACAATTATTGGCGTCCTATCCTGGACCTGTCTATCCTAAACACTTTTTTGGTAATCCCAAAATTCAAAATGCTAACTCTTCATCAGCTGCTTCCTATGCTAGGCAAAAATGCCTGGTTGGCAACACTGGATTTAAAGGAAGCCTACCTACACATCCCAATAAGGGAATCTTGCAGAAGATACCTACGCTTCAGAGCATGATACATGCACGGTCAGTTCTCTGCACTGCCCTTTGGCTTTTCTACTGCGCCCAGGGTATTCACAAAGTGCCTAGCTCTAGTAATTGTATTTTGCAGGCAAAGAAATATTCAAATATACCCATACCTGGACGATTGTCTAATTCAGGCAGAAAGCCAGGACATACTATTAAATCATCTGGCATTTGTAAAGAAATTACTAACTTCTCTGGGTTACACCATAAACGAAAAGAAATCACATCTAGTACCCTGCCAACAAATTGTATTCCTAGGAGCAAGCTTGAATACAACTTCCCAGATGGCATACCTCACGCCAGTGAAACAAGTTCATTTGACAGCCTACTTCAAACTACTGGCCACAAAGACCCAGCTATCTGCAAGGAAAATACTGCAAGCCCTGGGGTTCATGGCCTCTTGCATTCTACTAATTCCATATGCAAGACTGCTTATGAGGAAACTACAATGGTATCTAAAAAGCCTATGGAGTCAACATTCCCACAATCTAGAAGCAATGATTCCTATCATACCTTGCCTACGCCTAGAGTTCCTTTGGTGGGCAGAGGCCTGCCACCAAAACAAGGGTCTGCCTTTCACTCTACCCCCTGCCGCCCAAACCCTCACAACAGACGCATCAGACTAGACATGGGGGGCTCACCTGGCAGGGAAGTGCATTCAGAGCAAATGGAACCCGAGTCAAATGCACCTGCATATCAGTCAAAAAGAAATGTTAGCTGTACAGAATGCTCTGACAGCCTTCAAGGACCACATTCTTCCAGGACAGCTAAATGGTGAAGACTGACAAACTCCACTGTTATGTGGTAGATAAGCAAGCAGGGGTGAAACCCATTCTTACTGCTTCTGCAGACTAGCCATGGCATTGTGGAACACAGCCTTGAGCTACCAAGTGCACCTACAAGCTCAATTCTTGCCAGGAAAATTAAATACACTGGCAGACGGACTAAGCAGAAATCTCATGGACTCACACAAGTGGAAACTGGAGCCAAGGATTTTCAACATGTTGACGAGCAAATGGGGGAGCCCAGATATAGACCTGTTTGCCTCTCCCTGGAACTACCAATTGGACAAAATTTGCACAAGGACTTCACACACAAAGCCTGGAAAGTGGATGCTCTGTCCTTCAGCTGGAAAAATCTATCCGTCTATGCCCCCCCCCCCTCCTGCGCAGTGTGTCACGGTTTTCCCTATGGCATCTGCCTCAGACAAACTTCCCTGTTGTCCCAGCAGGAGACACAGATTTTGCACCCTCAGCTTCCAACACTGAACCTTGCAGCCTGGCTAATTTACTTAAACTGTCCCTTACCATCCTTTAGCAAACCTGTGATGGATATCATTTTAGAGGCAAGGAGGCCTAGTACAATACAATATTAAGCAGAAAAATGGAAAAGATTCTGTGCCTGAAACCAATCTCAAGGGAGGAACACAGCAGCGTCCAGTTTACCTCAGATTTTCAGTACTTAACTGAGATGCTTCACAAGGGCCTGTCTTTTTCCTCCATTAAAATCCATGCCTCAGCCATTTCAGCTCATTATAACACAGAACCACCCCTCTTCTGTCATCCACTGCTCAAGCAGTTCCTCAGAGGGGCCAAAAATTTGAGACCACCCAGGAGAGCTCCAACCCCAGTGTGGAACCTTAACTTTGTCTTGTAGAAACTCACTACCTTCTTTCGAGCCAGCTGCGACTGCGAACTTAAAATTTCTTTCTTGGAAAACAGCTTTCCTTTCAGCAATCACTTCATCTGGAAGGGTATCTGAATTGCAGGCCATTATGGCAGTGGAGCCTTTCATCATCTTTCATGTGGACAGGGTGTCACTCAGAACCAATCCATCTTTCATGCCCAAGGGTGGTATCCAGTGCGGCTCTTAATCAGTCCATTCATTTGCCAACCTTCTTTCCTAATCCACAGAACAAAATGTGCACAGACAACTTAGATTCTACGGACAGGACTAAACCTCAAAGGAAATCTGAACAACTGCTGATAGCATTTGCTGCAGGGACAGAGGGGAAGGCTATTTCAAAACAAACCATTTCTAAATGGATAAGCTGTTGCATTCATTTCTGCTATAAGCACCATGGAAAACCTATCCCCCAGGGGATCGGACCTCACTCCACCAGGGCTGCATCTACTTCCACAGCCTTTCTCAGAGGTGTTCTTACCAGTGACATCCTAGAAGCTGCTACCTGGAGTTTTGTACATACTTTCACCAAGCATTACCATTTGCCAATATTCTCTAAATCCAGAGCTGGCTTTGCCACTGCAGTCTTGCAGGGCCTTATAGCTGGCCCTAATGCTATTTAAACTCCTCCTCCCAATCATAGCTTTGGGAATCTACCCAAATGTAATGACTGCAACAGTGAAACACGCAGAACATAGTACAGTTGTGTACACTTACCATAAATGTAGATGCTCGAGAGTATTCACTGTTGCAGTCTTGGCTACCCTCCCTCCTGCCTCTTAACTTCCTTTGGTTATATCTCTACTTTCCTTTACTATGCTTAAAAACCTTTTTGGTGTATTTGCTTTTTTGTTGGAGGTGTACCTTTGTGTTTTTGTTTAATTGCTTCTGATTAGGGGGGCACCTGACCTCGGGCAAGAAAAACTGAAGTAATGGCGTCGGCTGCATGTTTTTATACGCCTGAAGACCTGACGTAATGGAAGAAGGGACCGCAACCGACGCAGGACCCAAGACTTTGTTAATCAGGCCGACTGAGGGCTTACCTGCAAGCAGATAACCCAAATGTAATGACTGTAACATTGAATACACTCGAACATCTACATTTATGATAAGTGTACACAACTGTACTTTTCACTTTCTTTTGTAATCTCAAGAATTGAGCTGATGCACGAAATTTAGTTTAGGTCATACGTATGTAGTTCTAAATGAAAAGTTTTCTTTGACTTTGATGCATCTGTATGTCGATATAGATATGTATTAATATATCTGTATAAACATACATATATGCACACACATGTATGTATGTGTATGTATATATACACACACGCGCACATGTATGTGTATGTAATGTGTGTGTGTGTGTGTGTGTGTGTATATATATATATATATATATATATATATATATATATATATGTGTATATATATATAAAATATATGTGTATATATAGTATAAGTTAACTTTAGTTTTTTGTCGATAACCTTTTCTTATATTTATAAATTCCTGGTTAGTTTACTCCCTAATATTCCCTCTTAGAAACTCGATGTCCTTCAAGAATGCAACTGCAGTCATACCATATGGGTTGTCCTGCCTCAGGCAGCCCTCGATCGGCCGGATTCCAAAGTCTGGGTCCGACGTCGGCTGATGTCGCATTTCTCTCCGACGTCAGAGCGGCTGGAGTACATAAGCATCAGCCGACGCCATTTTCTTCAGTCTTTCTTGCCGCACGGTGCCCGAAGCAGAAGCAGTTCGCAAGTGCCGGTCGGTTAGCTCCTGTATTCTTCGATTCCGAAGTCATCAAAAAAGCTAAGTACCCCGTTGGGGACCTTTTCTTGCCTCAGCTGATGTCAGAAATTACTGAAAAAGTTAACAATTGTCTTTCTTGTGGTAAACAAATACCTCATAAGGATTTCCACTCTTACTGTCTTCCTTGCCTTGGCCCAGACCACGACGTCTCGGCCTGTGTAGCCTGTGCTCGCTTCAACAAGCGCACTCTCAGGCGCTGGGCGGAGTTCGCTGAAGATTTTTTTGGCGAAAAATTTGCTTATACAATGCCGTCGGAACTTCCGACATCGCAAACTCCCAAGAAACGAAAAGACCGGGACCGACATCCTCGGCCCGCGTCTACCACCGACTCCACTCCAAAACCTACCGCGAGTGCTCCGGTTCCCCCTGAGACGGTTATTCCACTGCTCCGAACCGAAGACACCGCATTACCGACGACTCCGATTCCGGATATCACTCCGACGCCAGTTATTGATTTTCCTCCGGATACCGAGACCGAGGAAATGCCCGAGACCATTGCTGTAGATAAGGTCACTCCTACACGTGGAGCTGCCAGGCCTCCTATGGCCATGTCTATTAAGGCCTACACTAGGGCTAAGGCAGCCAGCAAGACCAAGCATCTTACTGCTAAAGCCTTACCTCAGCCTACTCCAGAGACACAAATTATGACTATGGCTGCTGACTTAATTTCTATGATTAGAGGTTCACAGGCCCATCCTGAGAGAGGATCCCAGCCTCCTTCTGATAAAAGGCCCCGGGTTGAACCCTCTGACCCTATCCCTTCAGATGAAGATTTTGAGGACGCTGTCCACTCTGATGGCCAGGAAGAGCTCTTCCAGACCTATGAGGACTCGGATGCAGAGGATTCCATCCCCTCGGCCTCCCCTCCTGAGGATATTTCATTTGGTGAAGTTCTGCATACCATGAGGGAACATTTCAAGTGGCAAGGCCAGGAATATTCTGATTCCAGAAAGCGCCTTCGAACTTTCCTTAAAAAGCCCCAGCACAGGCCCTTAGCTATTCCTCCTGTGCTTGATGTTTTGGATGATTTATATTCTGACTCTAGTGTTACCCCTGACTCTCTTCCTCCTGCTCCAGCCAAGCCAGACAGGTATTACAGGGTCCCAGAAACACATTCCCATTTATTCAGGGCCCATACTGCTGATTTGGAAACTATTTCTCAGGGACCTAAAGGTGTTTCAGCTTCCACCTCTAAAAATCCTTTGCCCTCCAACAGGGAAGCTAGGTCATTAGAGATGGGGTAAAAAGGTTTACACCTCCACTACTTTATCTATGAGAGCTTTGAATTGCCTTTTTCACATGTTACAATATCAGGATTTCCTGTTAGAAGATTTACAGAAAACATTGGCCTCTCCTGATCCTTTAGATAGGAAGTCTTTGCAGGAAGCTGTACGTAACTCTCAGCAAGTAAGCAATCACTTCCTGCAGTGTGGATATGATGCACTGGAAGCTTCATGTAGGGCAGCTATGACAGTGGCAGTCATTCGTAGGCATGCATGGTTAAAAGATCAACCTCTACCAGATCATGTAAAGGCAAAACTTCTGGATGCACCTTTGGAAAAGAACAAGCTTTTTGGTGCTAATGCTAAGGATGTGTTAAAGTCCATCGAGGAAAAAGCAAAATCAGTTCAGTTCAGACGGTGAAAGATTTCCTCCAGGTTCAACCCCCCAGATTCAGTAGGAATTGGCCTTCAAAAAACTGGTCCTTTCCTAATCCTGAAAAATTTCAAAGGGGTAAAAACAGACGTGGCCGAGGAAGAGGACAATACAGAGGTCCTTACAGGGGACGACAATGGCAGCCAGCAAACCAAAGAAGTGACACAGGGGTGTCACCTGCCCCACATCCACAATCTCAATGACTTTCCTCTACTTCCGCCTACCAGGGAACAAATAGAAGCTCCCTTGGGCGGGAAATTATCTCTGTTTACAGACAATTGGCACAGACTGACAAAGGACAAATGGATTTTGGACATTATAGACCGAGGTTACAGGTTCCATTTTCATACCTTACCAAGAAAACAAGGCATGCCAAACCTACCACAAAACCAGAGGGCAGAGGCTATCAAGCAAATTTCTCTGCTGACTCGGATGAAAGCAATAGAAAGAGTTCCACAATAAGAACAAGGCCAGGGGTTTTACTCAAGACTGTTCCGTGTTCCAAGAAAAGAATCTCAATGGAGACCAATACTGGATTTGTCCGCATTAAACACCTTTCTCATAGTACCAAAGTTCAAAATGCTGACTCTACAGCAACTCCTTCCCATGCTGGGCAAGGGGTCTTGGCTGATTACTCTGGACCTCAAGGAGGCATACCTGCATGTCCCTATCAGACACAGCTGCAGAAGATACCTCAGATTTCTTGCAGGGCCAGAGCATTATCAATTCTCAGCATTGCCATTTGGCTTATCTACTGCACCCAGAGTATTCACAAAATGCCTGGCTTCAGTAATTACTCATTGCAGGCTCCAGGGGATCCAAATTTACCCGTACCTGGACGACTGCCTCATACAAGCGGACGACAAATTGATGTTGACAAAAAACTTGGACTATGTCATACGATTACTTCAAGCTCTGGGATACACAGTCAACTTCCAAAAGTCAAGACTTCAGCCATCCCAGCAAATAATCTTTTTAGGAGCCAAATTGGACACAGCCTCTCAAATGGCTTACCTAACAGAAGACAAGCAAGAGAAGCTAACTCATTATTTCAAAGGTTTGGCAAAACTTACCCAGATGACTGCAAGGAGATTCCTACAGGCCCTGGGTTACATGGCATCCTGCATTCTCCTGGTTCCATCAGCAAGACTTCACATGAGAAAGCTTCAATGGTACCTAAAAAGCCTATGGTCTCAGCACAGCAACAACTTAGAGACAACCATACCGCTCATTCCATGCCTACAAAAGGAATTCCTATGGTGGGCCTCGGTAAGCCAGGCAAACACAGGTATGTCATTCAAAAAACCACAGATAACACAGACCATGACCACAGACGCCTCAGACCTTGGATGGGGGGCGCACATGGAAGGCAGGTGTATACAAGGACAATGGTCTCCAAAGGAAACACATCTGCATATAAACCAAAAGGAAATGCTGGCAGTAATGCATGCCATCGAGGCCTTTCAACACCAACTTCAGCAAGGCCATTTACTGATACGGACAGACAACACCACTGTGATGTGGTATATAAACAAGCAAGGGGCACCCATTCTTACCCCCTTTGCAGACTGACAATGCATCTTTGGGAAAAATCACTGAGCCTAAACATTCAGTTACAATCCCAGTTTGTTCCAGGCAAAGACAATGTGCTGGTGGACAGCCTAAGCAGGAATTTCACAGATCCACACGAGTGGAGGTTACATCCGAAGATTTTCACACAGCTCACTTCGACATGGGGCAGGCCAGAAGTAGACCTATTTGCCTCTCACCTCAACCATCATCTACAAAAATTCTGCTCAAGGACATACCATCCACAAGCTTGGAAAATAGATGCTCTCTCATTCAACTGGAACTTCCTAAAAATCTATGCATTCCCACCTCTGCCACCGATGACCTCAGTATTACTAAAGATCAAAGCAGAGAGACCCAAGGGGATCCTAATAGCTCCGGACTGGCCAAGACAACACTGGTATCCACTACTACGGAGCATATGTCACACCAAGAAGTGGGCCCTTCCCCAATGGCCTCTACTTTTGACTCAACACAACTTCAAAACAGTGCATCCAAACCTTCAGACACTGCAGCTAACAGCCTGGGAGATCCCATGAATAACCTCAACCTATCTCTCTCCAAGGAAGTTCAGCGGATACTAACAGAGGCTCGAAGACCATCCACCAGAAAGGTTTACTTAGCAAAATGGAAGAGATTCAGCATTTGGAATACCAGCAAGGGACATGATGCATCATTATTGAATATCCCACTCATCCTGGAATACTTGGCAGATATGCTAAAGAATGGACTCTCATATTCTTCCATAAAGATGCATGCATCAGCTATTTCAGCTAGATATAACACTGATCCGCCTGTCTTTTCACATCCTTTGCTAAGGCAATTCCTCAGGGGAATCAAGAACATTAAGCCACCAAGAAAGGCTCCAGGGCCAGCCTGGGACCTCAATTTTGTCCTAGAAAAACTGACTCTACCTCCATTTGAGCCAGCAGCTTCAGTTGACTTGCAATTTCTCTCATGGAAGACAGCTTTCCTGTTGGCAATTACCTCAGCAAGAAGGGTTTCGGAACTACAGGCCCCAATGGCAATACCACCGTTCATAATTTTCCACAGAGACAGGTTTTCATTAAGGACCAACCCTACTTTTATGCCAAAGGTGGTATCTAGGGTTTCTTTAAATCAAGCTATTCATCTGCCTGCTTTCTTCCCCAATCCTGAGAATAAGGGGAAAGACTGTTACATACCTTGGGCATTCACAGACAACTTCGATACTACCGGGACAGAACCAAGACCATTAGGAAGTCTGAACAACTTTTTGTAGCTTACGCCCCTGCAGTCCAAGGAAAAGCAATTTCAAAACAGACTATTTCAAAATGGATTGGACATTGCATCAGATTCTGTTATTCCTTTCATGGAAAGACTGTTCCAGCCAATGTCAGACCACATTCCACCAGAGCTACAGCCACCTCTACAGCATTCTTAAGAGGGGTGCCTACTAAGGACATTCTAGAAGCTGCTACATGGAGCTCCGTGCATACATTCTCCAAACACTACAATCTCCCTCTATACTCCAGATCCAGAGCAGGCTTTGCTTTGGCAGTCCTGCAGGGTTTGATTACCACACCATCTTTTTCCTAGAGCATTCCTCCTCCCCAGCTAAGCTATGGTATTCTACCCATATGTTATGACTGCAGGTGCTTTCTTGAAGGACATAGTACAGTTTTGTACCTACCATAAATATAGATGTCCGATAGATATGCAACTGCAGTCGGATTTTCCCTCCCTCCATACCCCTCTATGCCTTGGGTCCACTCCTATCCCTGTTTCTCTTAGCTGGGGATATCTGTTATGGTGTATCTGTTTATTGCTCATTTATTTGTCTGGGATCCTGTTTTTGTCTTCCAATTTGATTACAGCCTTCCTTGGAGGGCACCTGGCATCTGGGGCAAGAAACACTGAAGAAAATGGCGTTGGCTGATGCTTATGTACTCCAGCCGCTCTGACGTCGGAGAGAAATGCGACATCAGCCGACGTCGGACCCAGACTTTGGAATCCGGCCGACCGAGGGCTGCCTGAGGCAGGACAAACCCATATGTTATGACTGCAGTTGCATATCTATCGGACATCTACATTTATGGTAGGTACAAAACTGTACTTTTTAGTTAGAGTCCCCCCCCCCCCCCTTTTTTCTCAGTGGCTAATCTCCCCTCCCTTTCCTTGTGTTATAGGGTAGTGTTAGCTCTTTTACTTTATTACAGTTGTAGACTTGTGTGTGTGTGTGTGTGTGTGTGTGTGTATATATATATATATATATATATATATATATATATATATATATATATATATATATATATATATATATATAGTTAACTGTGTAATTGTTTAATTTTGTTAGCTTAACTAGTGCGTGTGTGTGTGTTGTTGTGTGTGTTTAAGCACTAGTGACTTTTTTCTTTGGTATCCATCATGTCTAAGGATACCAAAGTCTCAGGTTTTAAGAAGTGTGACTCGTGCTGTCAGAAAAAGTCTCTGACAGACGGTCACACTTCTTGCGTTTATTGCTTGGGCCCCCTACACCTGCAGGACTCCTGCTTGGTCTGTCATGCCTTCTGCCCGAGAGTCCTGCAGGAGCTTAGGAACAAGTCCATCATGAGAGACTTACTTAAGCCAGAAGGATCCCCGACCAAGCCTTTGTCGGGTAAATCCTCTAAGCCCGCCAAACCGTTGGCTCCCAGTTCGGAGCAGTCGCCTGGTGGAGCACCTCCGATACCTCTAGACCTCAGTCGGCTCCGATTTTACTGTCGGAACTGTCTTCGAGCCGAAAACGTTCTAGGTCCCCTTCCCTAGAATCTGTTCGCTCTGCTCCGAGGTCACCATTACTCCAATCTGAGAAAAGCCATAGGTCCCACTCATCTCGGTCTTCCAGGCTATCTGATCATGACCTAGAGAGGGTGGTCAGCAGACTCCTTAAGTCGCAGGCCCTGGCCAAAATTTTAACCAGCCCATCTCAACAGACTGTGGCTGTCCCGGTATCTACAGCAGTTCCTCCTCCGACTCCCTCCTTGTGTTCGGAGCCGGAGCCAGTTGGGGTCGAATCTTGGTGACGTCAGAACCGATACCACACCTTTCGGCTCCTTCATCGGCTCCGATCTCTTCCTTGGTTCCGTCCTTGGAGAGATCTGGGCGCCGAGACTCCCTCGTCTGCTCCGAGGGGGCGAGTGGCATCGGACCCTTGTCCGACCCCGTTCTCCCTCTCGGAGCATCGGCGCAGGTGAGCTCGGCCCCAGCGGCCTCGGAGCTGTCCCTGTCGGTGCTGACAGGGGTTCTCGTCTCCTCGGAGCGGGGACCTTCTGCTCTGCATGACAGGGGCGCCTTCGAGGTCATGAGGAGTGTGCTGACTTCTGAGTCTGCCCCTCGATCAGCCCCTTTGGCTCCTCCCCCCATGGTGCCTGCATCTGTCTCTGTCCACCCTCCTGACCCCAAGCATGGAGAGAAAATGCTCCAGGTCGCCCCATTGGGCGTGCCTTCCTCTTCCGAGGCCTCCCCCGATCCTTCGGAGGAGCCCCCCGGAAGAGAAAATGTAAGAGGAAACATGTAGACTCCCCCGAGTCAGTCACGTCTGATACCGACTTGGAGGATTCGGAAGGGTCCCCAAGATCCCCCTCTGAGGATGTCTCCTTTTCAGACATCCTAGAAATCCTTAAGCAGAGGGGGAACTGGACTGCCCTTAACCCTTCGGAGGACGAGTCGGTCTACCTGGACGAGTTTGGTTCTCGCCCTCCCACCTCCTGGGTGTCTCCGCCTTTCGACCCACTAATGGAAGTGGTGGCTCGAAGGGCGTGGTCAGCCCCGGACACAGTGGAACCAACTCCCTGTAGGCCCACTAAATTTATTACAGCCCCGCCCAACAACCAATTTTTGACAAAAGATGTCCCTGTTGATGCCATGGTGGTTGCAACAGCCACAAAGAAGGAGTTGGCTGACCCTTCGGTGCCAGACCATCCACCTAATAAAGAATCTAGGACATTGGACAGGTACGGGAAGCGGGTGTTTTCCTCAGCGACCTTCTCTATGCGGTCGATGAATTATCTGTGCCATTTCACCCGTCTCCAAAGGGATCTTCTTAAGGAACTGGGTGATACCCTTCAGGATCCATCAGCTGCGGGGGCTTAAGACAAGATGATCTCCCAGCTGGCGACCCTTAATTCTCTAGTCAACTCCTCCATGCGGCTCATTTCTTATGCAACCGATGGGGCGAGTAGGGCCGCAGGTGCAGGCGTGTGACTTTGAGAAGACATGCCTGGATGTGGTTATGCAACTTTGTTGACCCCTTTAAGGTGTCCTTCACCAATACCCCCTTTGATGGTTCGGCTCTGTTTGGACCACAGGTGAAAGATACCCTTACCAGGTGTGAGCAGGAAGGCAAGACTCTCTCTGCCGTGGGAGTCCATTTTTCCACTCCCTCTAGACCATACCTCAAGGGTCAGAAGAGTGAAAAAATGTAGTTTCGGAAACCCCAGGGAGTCGTGCCTGACACACGTGGCGAGTTTCCCTCCAGGGGCAGGGGAGGGAACAATAATAGATGCCGCCTGAGGGGCAGAGGGGGCCCGCAGAATCAGGGTAGCAGAGAATCGTTCTCGGACAAACCCTTTCAGCACCCCTGAGGGGCTGCCCGACTGTCCGCCTTCGGAGGCAGTCGGGGGAAGATTGTCACTGTACCCAGAAGCCTGGCAACTCCTCACACAAGACAAATGGGTACGGTCTATCATATCCGAGGGTTACAAAATTCCCTTTGTCCACACCCCGGTACAAACAACCAAGTCCTTTCCAGATGTTCCACCTGGTCTAAGGGAACAGGCAGTACTAGAAATTTCAAAACTGCTAGACAAACGGGCCATCCAGCTAGTCCCAGCAGACCAGCAAGGATCAGGAATCTACTCCAAGTGGTTTTTGGTGCCAAAAAAGACAGGGGACTGGAGACTCATTTTGGATCTCAGCAGGCTAAACAAGTCTCTTCAAAGAACAAAGTTCCGGATGGTCACGCTCTAGTCCATTCTACCTTTTTTGGGTCAGGACAATTGGATGTGCTCCATAGATCTTCAGGATGTGTACTACCATATCAAAAAGAACAGGCGCTCCAGTAGGTTTCTCCGCTTCCGGCTGGGAGCCAGTCACTATCAATTCAGGGCCCTGCCCTTTGGTCTCACCACAGCCCCCAGGGTGTTCACCAAATGCATGGCAGTGGTTACGGCTCACCTGAGACTGCGAGGATTCCAGGTGTTTCCATATCTCGACGACTGGCTCCTCACTGCTCCCACCAGGCATCAACTACTGCGAGCCATGGATTATACCATCCAAACTTGCACCGAGCTAGGTATATCAATAAATTTTGAAAAGTCTGCATTGTCGCCTTCTCAGTCTATCTTTATAGTCACAATCTTAAATTCAAAAGATCTGTCTGCAAGGCTTCCTCTCGACAGAGTTTCAGAAATCCGCCATGTGCAAGTCTTACTACAGTGCAACAGGATTCAAGCTAGAGTTGTACTAAAGACCTTGGGCCTCATGGCAGCAGCAATCATACTAGTTCCCCTGGCTCGCTTTCACATGCGGCTTCAGTGGATGCTTTTTACTCAATGGTCCTTTCAACAGCTTCCATTGCCTCACAAGATAATAATCACTCAGTCATGCAAAGACCACCTAGCTTGGTGGATGGTCTCCCCTCTGATACTCCAGGGCAGACCGTGTGATGTCCTTCAAGGATGCAACTGCAGTCCTGACATATGGGTTGTCCTGCCTCAGGCAGCCCCTCGGTCGGCCAGATTCCAAAGTCTGGGTCCGGCGTCGGCTGATGTCGCCCTTTCCCCGACGTCAGAGCACCTGGGGTATAAAAGCGTCAGCCGTCGCCATCTTCTTCAGTCTTTCTTGCCGCGTGGCGCCTGAAGCAGAAGCAGTTCGCAAGTGCCAGTCGGCCAGCTCCTGTGTTTTCAGCTACTGATGTCTTCAAAAAAGCTAAGTACCCAGTTGGGGACCTTTTCTTGCCTCAGCCGATGTCAGATAAAACTGTAAAAGTTAATTGTTTAACTTGTGGGAAACAAATACCTCATAAGGATTTCCACTCTTACTCCTTACCCTGCCTAGGCCCAGAACACATCTCGGCCTGTACAGCTTGTGCTTCTTTCAATAAACGCACTCTTAGGCGTCGGTCAGAATTTGCACAGGATTATTTTGGGGAAGATTTCTGTTGTATCATGCCGTCGGAGCTTCTGACAGCACATTTACCTAAAAAATGGAAGGATAAGGACCGACACCCGCGGTCTCAGCCGACACCACGCTTAGGCCTACCGCGAGTGTCTCTGTCTCTTCTGAGCTGGTTTCACAACCACTACAGACCGACAACACCGCCCCACCGGTTACTTCGGTACCGGAGGCCAGCTCTGTGCCGGTTTCTGTTCTCCCCTCTGAGACCGTAGCCCAGGATATTTCTGACACCATTTCAGTGGATAAGACTACCCCAGCACGTGGGGCTGCCAGGCCTCCAGTGTCTATGTCCATTAAGGCCTACACACGTGCTAAGGCTGCCAAACAGGCTAAGTCTCTCCCTCCAAGATCCGTTTCTCTGGGATCCACTTCTGGTTCTCAAATTTTAAGTTTAGCTGAGGACCTTATTTCTTTAATTAGGGGTTCTCCGCCACATCCAGATAGAGGCTCTCAGCCGCCTTCTGTCAAGAGGCCTAGGGTTGAGCAGGTAGATCCCCAGTCCTCTGATGAGGCCTCAAGTGATTCTGCACATTCAGACTACCAGGAGGAGGCCTTCCCGGCCTACGAGGATTCTGATGCGGAGGAATCCATTCCCTCTGCTTCTCCTCCTGAGGAGTTTTCCTTTGGGGAAACGCTTCATTCCATGAGGGAACACTTCAAATGGCAAGGCCAAGAATACTCAGATTCTAGGAAAAGGTTAAGGGAATTTTTAAAGCTACCTCAGCATAGACCCTTAGCTATTCCTCCAGTCTTAAATGTTTTAGATGATGTCTATTTAGAATCTAGTGTTTCCCCTGACTCCCTCCCCCCTGCTCCTGTCAAGCCAGACAGGTACTACAGGGTCCCAGACGCACATCAATTTCTGTACAAGGGCCATACTGCTGACCCTGAAACTATTTCTCAGGGGCCTAAAGGGGTTTCCTCCACTACTGCTAAGAATCCACTTCCTTCGGAAAGAGATTCTAGGGCTTTAGAAAGGTGGGGCAAGAAAGTATATACATCTTCCACCCTTTCTATGCGAGCATTAAATTGTCAATTTCATATGATTCAGTATCAGGAATACATGTTAGATGACTTGCAAAAGAAATTGGCTTCCCCTGAACCATTAGACAGAAAGGGGTTACAGGAATTGGTTCATAATACTCAGCAGGTTAGCAACCATTTCCTTCAGTGTGGATATGATGCATTGGAAGCTTCATGTAGAGCAGCAATGACAGGTGCGGTCATACGCAGACATGCTTGGTTAAAGGAACAAACATTGCCAGACCATGTGAAAATTAAGCTTTTGGACGCACCACTAGAGAAACATAAGCTATTTGGTGCTACTGCACAAGAGGTTTTAAAGAAAATAGAGGAAAAGGCAAAATCAGTGCAAACAGTCAAAGATTTCCTCCAGATACAGCCTCCAAGATTCAGCAGGAATTGGCCTTCTAAGCATTGGTCCTTTACAGACACAGACAAATTTCAAAGAGGCAAAAACAAACGTGGCAGAGGTAGAGGGCAAACTCGAGGCTCCTACAGAGGACGTCAATGGCAGCCTCTGAACCAGAGAGGTGGGGCAGGACCTTCCACTGCTCCCCAGGGACAATCTCAATGACTTGACTTTGACTCCGCCATCCAGGGCTCAATTAGAAGCACCTTTGGGCAGAAAATTATCTTTATTCTCACAAAATTGGCACAATATTACAAAGGACAAATGGATACTGGACATAATAGACAAAGGATACAGATTCCATTTTCATACACTGCCAACAAGACATAGCAGGCCAAACCTGCCACCAAATCAAAGGGCAGAGGCACTCGAACAAATAACAAACCTACTTCAAATAAGAGCAATAGAGAAGGTTCCTTCTGCTGAACAAGGCCAAGGATTTTATTCAAGACTGTTCCTTGTTCCAAGAAAAGAAAACCAATGGAGACCCATTCTGGACTTGTCCGCACTGAATACTTGCCTTATTGTGCCAAAATTCAAAATGCTGACTTTACAGCAACTCCTTCCCATGCTGGGCAAGGGGTCTTGGCTGGTAACTCTGGACCTCAAGGAGGCATACCTGCATGTCCCAATCAGACAAAGTTGCAGAAGATACCTCAGATTTCTTGCAGGCTCAGAGCATTATCAATTCTCAGCATTGCCCTTTGGCTTATCTACTGCGCCCAGAGTGTTCACGAAATGCCCGGCATCAGTAATTGCACATTGCAGACTTCAGGGGATACAAATATACCCTTATCTGGACGACTGCCTTATACAAGCGGACAGCCAACAAGCCTTGTTAAAAAACTTGGACTATGTCATTCCTATACTGCAGGCCTTGTGATACACAGTCAATATTCAGAAATCAAGTCTCGTACCATCCCAACAAATACCTTTCCTGGGTGCCACACTGGACACAAACACCCAGATGGCGTTTCTGACAAAAGAAAAACAAAAGCAATTGCCAGAATACTTCAGAAAATTAGCAACACACACCCAGATGACTGCAAGGAAAATCCTGCAGGCCCTGGGTTTCATGGCATCTTACATTCTTCTGATTCCACATGCAAGGCTGCATATGAGGAAACTACAATGGTATCTAAAAAGTCTATGGTCTCAACACAGCCACAGCCTGGAAGCATTGATCCCACTCATTCCATGCCTTCAAATGGAATTTCTGTGGTGGGCTCAAGCAAGCCAGATAAACAAAGGTCTGCCTTTCAGCAAGCCTCACACAAGTCAAACCATAACAGACGCCTCAGACCATGGATGGGGGGCGCACATGGAGGGCAGATGCATTCAAGGACAATGGACACAAAAAGAAAAGCACCTGCACATCAACCAAAAAGAAATGCTGGCAGTGGTACATGCAATCAAGGCCTTCGAAAAGTTCATGCATCAGGGCCATCTACTAATAAAGACAGACAATACCACAGTTATGTGGTACATAAACAAGCAAGGAGGTACCCATTCCTACCCTCTTTGCAGACTGGCAATGAATCTCTGGGATATTTCCCTACAATTGAAAATAGAGCTACAATCCCAGTTTGTACCAGTGAAGGACAATGTTCTGGAGGACAGCCCTAAGCAGAAACATCATGGATCCACACGAATGGATGTTGCATCCAGACATTTTCTTACAAATAACTCAAGCATGGGGAAGGCCGGACATAGATCTTTTTGCCTCCCACCTCAATCACCATCTGAAAAAGTTTTGCACAAGGACATACCATCCTCAAGCATGGAAGGTGGACGCTCTCTCCTTCAGTTGGAACTCTCTAACACTATATGCCCTCCCACCTCTTCCTTTGATGACCAAAGTGTTACTAAAGATCAAGACAGAGCAACCGAAAGTCATACTGATAGCTCCAGACTGGCCAAGACAACACTGGTACCCACTGCTACGGAGCTTGACACACCAATCCGTGGCTCCTTCCTCAAAGGCCACTTCTTCTGACACAGCACAATTACAGGACACTGCACCCCAGCTTGAAAACATTGAAGATGACAGCTTGAAAGATTCCGTGACTATTTCTCAGGATACACTTTCCAAAAGGGTAAAAGATATCATCCTGGAGGCGCGCAGACCTTCCACTAGAAAAACATACTCAGCAAAATGGAAGAGATTTCTTATCTGGAACAGCAAAAAGGGTCAAGACCCATCAGTGATGAGCATGCCACAGATCCTAGAATATTTGGCTGAAATGCTCCACAATGGCCTTTCATATTCTTCCATGAAAATACATGCTTCAGCAATATCTGCCAAATATAACACTGATCCGCCTGTATTTTCTCACCCATTGCTAAGACAGTTTCTAAGAGGTATAAAGAACATCAACCCTCCGAGGAAACCACCAGTGCCTGCATGGGACCTCAACTTCATGCTGGAAAAATTAACTCTTCCTCCCTTTGAACCAGCAGCATCTTCAGAATTGAAATTTCTGTCTTGGAAGACAGCTTTCCTTCTGGCAGTAACCTCAGCAAAAGAGAGTCTCTGAGCTACAGGCCCTTATGGCAATACAACCATTTCTCATTTTTCATCAGGACAGAGATTCTTTGAGAACCAATCCGTCATTCATGCCAAAGGTAGTATCCAGGGTGTCCCTGAATCAAGCTATTCACCTGCCTACCTTCTTTCCCAATCCTCAAAATAAAGGAGAGAGACTTCTGCACACCTTGGACATACACAGACAGCTGCACACCTTGGACATACACAGACAGTTGCGCTACTACTTGGACAGAACAAAGTCTTTCAGAAAATTTGACCAGCTGTTTGTAGCTTGCGCTGCTGGATTGCAGGGAAAAGCAATTTCCAAACAGACAATTTCTAAATGGATTGGAAATTGCATTCGATTCTGCTACTCTTTTCATGGAAAAACTGTGCCAGCTGACATCAGGCCACATTCCACCAGAGCTACAGTCACCTCCACAGCCTTTTTAAGAGGAGTGGCAACAAAGGACATTTTAGAAGCTGCTACATGGAGCTCCATGCATACATTTTCCAAACATTACAACCTGCCTTTATATTCCAGATCCAGAGGAGGGTTTGCTTCTGCAGTCCTGCAGGGCATTTTAGCTACACCATCTTTGTCTTGGTGCCTACCACCCCCAGGTTTGCTATGGTATTCAACCCATATGTCAGGACTGCAGTTGCATCCTTGAAGGACATAGTACAGTTTTGTACCTACCATAAATGTAGATGTCTGATAGGTATGCAACTGCAGTCAGGTTTTCCCTCCCACCTACCCCTCTGTGGTATTCTTTTGGGTTTTCTACCCCTCATTTTAGCTACCTGGGGTAATCTTTTATGGTGTATTTGTTTTTATGTTGTTGTACTTGTCTGGAATTTTTTCTCTATTTTCAAAATTTAGCATTCCTTAGAGGGCACCTGGCATCTGGGGCAAGAAACACTGAAGAAGATGGCGTCGGCTGACACTTTTTTAGCCCAGGCGCTCTGACGTCGGGGAAAGGGCGACATCAGCCGATGCCGGACCCAGACTTTGGAATCTGGCCAACCGAGGGGCTGCCTGAGGCAGGACAACCCATATGTCAGGACTGTAGTTGCATACCTATCGGACATCTACATTTATGGTAGGTACAAAACTGTACTTTCTTCCTCTTCCTGTTGCCACAGTGACCACAGATGCCTCCCTGATCGGGTGGGGCATTTTCAGGGCAGGGCTGTCCAAGGCACGTGGCAACCTCTAGAGTACCATCTGCACATAAATGTCTTGGAGATGAGAGCGGTGCTTTTGGCGTTGCAAGCTCTTCAGGACTCTCTACCCACCAGGACTATTGCAATTCAGACAGGCAATATGTCTGTAGTGTGGTACATCAACAAGCAGGGCGGAACCAAGTCCTATCCCTTATGTCGAGAAGCACTCAGACTCTGGCAGTGGGTGATCTCCTCTCAATGGTTTCTGATAGCAACACACATCCCCGGGAGGTCCAACGTCATAGTGGACAGGCTAAGCAGAGCTATTCTCATGCCTCACTAGTGGTTTCTCAATCAGTCAGTAGCGGACAAAATTTTCCGCAGATGGGGTCAACCTTGCTGGGACCTTTTTGCAACCCCTCTCAACAGCAAGTGCAATGACTTCTTCACTCTCTTCCCCCTTCCCGGCCACTCCCCCAGAGACGCTCTAGTCCACGATTAGCCCCGGGGTCTTCTGTACGCTTTTTCACCTTTTTCCCTAATTCCCAAGCTAATTCAGAAGGCAACTGCTTTGGGATCCAGGATGATCCTCATTGCCCCTTACTGGCCTGGACAAATTTGGTTCCCGTTCCTGCATCGCCACCTGCTGGAGCAGCCGTGGAATCTGGACCCAGTGCCAGACCTCTTGGTCCATCAGTCGGGTGGGCTGCACCAGTCCCTTCAGTCTCTCAACCTTACAGCTTGATTGCTCCACTTCCAACTTTAGCCAGGCTTCCGCTAATTTCTCAACCGGTGCGTGAAATCATCCTTCCTTCGCACAAATCTGCCACCAGGAAGACTTATGCTAGTAAGTGGAAACGTTTCTCCTTCTGGGCAGAGGCTAGGAATATTGACCCTTTTACAGCCCCTGTCCATCATGTTTTAGATTTTTTAGCAGAGCTCTTTCAAGCCGGTTCCTCTTCTGCCACCATTAGGGTCCAATTAGCTGCTATTGCAAATTTCCATGCTAGCCTGTCAGAAACCAGCATCATGTCCCACAAACTTTGCAAGGCCTTTCTCAAAGGAACTTTGTTACTTAGGACCCCGGTCAGGGATCCCCCGCCTCCGTGGGACTTGAACTTGATATTGGCTTCCTTGATTCTCCCCCCCTTTGAACCAGCGGCTTCCTGTTCCTTAAAATTGCTCTCCTGGAAGACTCTCTTTTTGGTAGCCATCACATCAGCTAGGAGAGTTTCGGAACTTCAAGCCCTCTGTATTCGTCCTCCTTATCTTGTGTTTCATAAGGACAAAGTTTCACTTAGGCCTAATCCTTCGTTTTTACCCAAGATACCCTCTGAAACAAATCTGAATCAGTCTATTGATTTGCCCGTATTTTTTCCTAACTATTCGAACAAAGCTGAACAAAATTTGCACCGCTTGGATGTTCACAGGCAGTTACGTTTCTACTTGGACAGGACAAAGCAAATAAGAAAATCAGACAAACTTTTCCTATCTATGATGAGGGCAAACAAGGATGGCCAGTTTCCAAAGTAACCTTATCCAGGTGGTTGTCCTCTATTATTACCTTGATTTATCAACTCAGACATAAACAACTCCCTGCTAAACCTAAAGGTCATTCCACCAGAGCATTGGCTACGTCTGTAGCCTTTCAAGCAAGACTACCAATGGAATCTATTTGTGCTGCAGCCACTTGGACCACTCCTCATACATTCATTTCGCATTATAAGTTGGGTGTGGCCTCTAGGAATAGTGCTGAGTTTGGTTCCACTGTGCTCTAGAGTCTGTTCCAATGAGCCACCCAGGACTAAGGTGCTAGGGACGCTGTCCCATCCAGCAAGAATGAAGGCAAGATAGACAACTTGACATTAAGACGTTATGTACCTACCATAACTTTCCATGTTAGTTGTCTTCTTCTCGCCTTCTTTCTTGCGTCCCACCCTCCATCCCCCTAGCCTGGACAGACCGAGAAGAGTCCCTTTTTGGGGCCTTCTTTCTCTGGACAACTCTGATGTACATTGTGTCCTTCTCTGTCTTTGTACTCTAGTTTTCCTTGTGGTTGGACAGGTGTCCTTGAATCTTTCCTTGGTGTTAGCTCTGCCAAACGAGATCTGGGGATCTGACGCCTAGCATTGTGGGATATAGGGAGGTCTTCGATCCAGTAAATAGCTCTCGAGCTTTAGTAGATTGCCGAGTCGGAGCCGAGGATCGGCTCCGAACCCATCCAGCAAGAAAGAAGGCGGGAAGAAGACAACTAACATGGAACGTTATGGTAGGTACATAACTTGTTATTATTGCCCAAGATTGCGTTTAGTACTGACTGCCCATGTCCAGGAGAGTTGTGGGTACTATTCCTGGTAAGAATTTACTGTGCCCCATCCATTCTTTCAGGTTCCTTTTGAACAGTGTCATAGAGGTTTTCTGTTTCACATGAATAGGTAGCCTATTTCAAAGATGTGGCAGTCGATGGGAGATAAATCTGCCCCTCCGGCATGTCCTATTCAAGTTCCAAGCCATGTTTAGGTCCCTGGAACGGGTGACCCTAGTCCCACTTGATTAACGGATATGCAGCAAGTTCATTAGGTTTGGGTATGAGATTGCTCTGCAAGTCAGGCATCTCACCTAAGAAGTCTATATGATAGAGATTAAAGTGATAGGGACTTTAGTTGGTCTGTGTATGGCACATGCTGGAGTCTGTGATCCTTTGTTAGAAACCTCTGAGGTCTCTCCAGTTGCTGCAGGTGCTTTGTATGTTACATGCAGAATGGGGCACTACACTCTTATGGGCTGGATTAGTGCTGAGTATAGAGGGGTTATAACCTCTTTTGTTCTCAAGGCAATGCCTTTACTAATCAAGTGTGCTATGTAGAAAGCCTTGCTTACTGCAGTAGACATATTGTGGTCGAAGTTAAAGTTGAGGTCAACTTGTGAACCCAAGTTCCTTATCACTTCATGTGTACTTGGGGTATTATTGTTGATCTGATGGTGTGAGGGGACATTGTTTATGTCGAAGAGAATGACTATGCATTTCTTTGCATTAAGTTTGAGACCTTGACTAAGATACCAGTCACTAGTTTGCATAAGACCCTCCTGGACTATACTGACATCATTTGGGGATTCAATAATTGCACCCAGTGTTCAGTGGTCTGCAAATCTGGTCAGCCACAACCCCTTAGTTTTGGCCTGAACTTCTGAGAAGTATATACTAAACAGTAGGGTGCCCAGGACTGACCCCTATGGCACCCCCGCTGGTAACGGGTATGCTGTTTGTGAGCAAGTTAGCAACCCATCTTACAACAAAGGAATTTACCTTCAGTTTGGTAAGTTTATCGGTAATGCCCGAGTGTGGTATTGTGTCGTAGGCCTTTGCCAAGTTACGGTATGCTTTGTGCACAGATTTGTACTTGTCAATGGCCCTGGTCACATTTTCAAAAAATCTGCAAAATTGAACAGTACCTTCCCTTGAAGCAGAATTTGGGTCAGATCCAGGGTTTGGAGGTCACCTATGTTTTTTATTTATGAGGTCCATAATGATATGTTCCATGGCCTTACAGATGAGGCTGGTCAGGCTTTATGGGTCTGTAATTCCCTGGGTCTGTTGCTAGGCCACGTTTGTGGTGGGGAATAACTGTTGCTATTCTCCATTCTCCAGGAACAAAGCCTGTGGTTAGATTATGATTGAAAAGGGTACTTAATGGTGATTCTAGCTTATGTTTTAGCCTGTTTACAAGACAGCCTGGAATGCTGTCTGGTCCCACAGAGGCTGTGCTTTTTGACTTGGAGAAGTCTTTGATAATCTGTCCTTCACATATTTAGAGTGGGGGGGGTTTGGGCAAGGTTTGTGACTGATTTGGAGGGGATAGGTGGCTGAAATTTTCACCAAACTGATCTATCAGGTTTGCTATCTCTGTGGGTCAGTGTTTGTGATACCGTTGGTCATTAGTTCTGTACATGCTTGGGTCCTACCTTTTAGGTTATGTAGGTAGCTGTAAAAGCCTTATGGTTATCCTTGGCTGTGCTAGCTAAGTTTTTCTCAGAGGTCCTTGGAGGGTGTGAAAATTTGTCTTGCTTGCCTGTTGAGGCTGAGGAGGATGCTTTTCCATTGTTGGGGTCTCTTCTTTATTTTCACGGACAGCAACTTTTTGCATTTATTGTAAAGTTTTTTGATGCTGGATGTCCACCATGGCAGCTTCTTTTTACTTCGGGCTGTGGCTGTGATTCTTTCTGTTACAGCCAAGTTTATACACTTATGCAAATGATTATACAGGGCTTTAGTGTATGCTTCTGTGTAGTTACCACTTCCAGCTTGGGGGTAGGGCTCAGAATGCATTTATACCTTCACCTAGGAGGTATAGTTTGCCTTCGTGAAGTTTTTTAATCTGATTTCTCCCTTTGTGAGCTCTAGTGTTAGTGTGAGTTCTAAGGTGACTGATTTGTGACCAGATTTAATTAATGAGGGCCTGACAGTTGTGGTAGTGCATCTGTTTAACTTGTTAGTGAGGTCCAGATCTAGTATACTTGTTCCTTTTGTCGGAGATGAGTTAAAGTCAAGGCATTTTTGCACTAGTGGGTTCGGACTACCGTAGGTCTCCCAGTTGGGGGGATAATTGAATTCTCCCATAACTAGAGTGGTCGGTATAATATTTAGATTGTCTTCAGTTTGGTCAAGTAGGCTTTGTGCGCATCATGACCCATGGAGGAGGATCTGTAACTGGCAATGACTTGAATGGCAGTCTTACCCAGAAATCTGTATGTGTATATCTATTTAATTTTTTTTTAATTACAAAAAAAAAAAAAAAAAAAAAAAAAATCATGTAGTCAGTGGGTGATCCATCTCAGCCAGTATGGCTTAGATGACTACCTAGGTCACTTAGTGATGGATCCGCACTGCCTAATGGATGCATGGTAGCACCTCAGTATCAAGGAAATGCTGGGAGTAATCCACACCTTGAAAGTCCTTCACCACCTATGAACTCCTGGTTATCATCTGGTGGTTATGGACCACATGACAGCGATGTAGTACTATTACAAACAAGGGAGTATGAGGTCATACTCTGTGTCGGTTGGTAGTGATGGCCTGGGAGCTGGCTTTACAACATTTTCTGACTTTTCAAGCATTTTACATGCTGTAAGAGCAAATCATTGTAGCAGATGGACTAAGCAGATTCTGAGCAGATGCACAAGAGTGGCAGCTCATGACTGAGGTTCATGAATTAGTACGATGTGAGGAACACCTGTTTGCCTCTTTCAAAAACAGACAACTGAAGAAATTCTGTTCCAGATATCCTTGCAACCATGCTTGGAGGACAGACATTCTTGTTCCCTTGGAGGGAAACGTTCTGTATACTCTCTCCACTGATTTACAAGGTACTTCTCAAGGTTTAGAAAGAAATGCCAGATCATTGTAGTGACCCCCTACTGACCCCGGCAGTTTTGTTTCTCCCTTCTAATGGTATTAGCTGAAGGCAATTACCACAGACTTCCTCACACTCTGAATTTACCAACACAGTCTTACGGTTTACTAGTGCACCCTGTTTAGGTGAAGCTACTGTTAACTGCCTGGATGATTCAGTCTTAATTATGTTTCATTAGGATGTGGAGCAGGTGTTAAAGGAGGCCAGAAAACCTACTACCAGAAGATCTTATATTTACAAATGGATGAGGTTTTGTAAGTAGTTCCTAAATGGGAATGTAGGCTTCCTTTAGGTTAACATCCATCTCTACTTGAAATATTTGTGAGCTGCTTCCAAATGGCTTATCGTCTGCATGCACTGAGGTGAATTTAGCAACCATCTCTGCTCGTCGTCTTATGGATGCTCCTCTTCACTTTTGGTACAACAGTGCATGAAAGGAGTATTTGATACAAGATGCGCTCGTAAGCAGATTCCTCCTTCGTGTAGTCTTAACTTTGTTCTGGAAAAATTGACCTCGCCACTTTTCAAAACTGACATTTAGGCTGATCTGAAGTTCTAAATGTGGACTAATTTATATTTATTTTTTTATTTCCTGCTCTGACATCAAGTCAAGTCTCTGAGCTGCAAGCTCCCATGGTAGGACAACCTTACTTGATTTTCAAGTGTAGGGTTGCACTACGTAGTAATCCCTCTTTCATGCAAACATGCAGAAAGTGGTCTCAGAATTCACCCTCATTATAATGTGTTAAACCTCCCTGTGGTTTTCTCAGAATCTAACAATAAGAGAGGATACTACATACCTTGGATGTGCAACGGTAGCTCAGGTACCACCTTGGTAGAATGAAACCCTTCAGGAAGACTGAAAGGCTTTTTTTTTTTTTTTGCCCCCTACACTGTGACCAGGGCCACAGAAGGGCCTCCCTGTCTAGGCAGACTGTTGTATGTTTGCCTTCTCTTTTTTTTTTTTTTTTTTTAACATCCGCCATGATGACAAGGTGAATCCAAGCAAAGTAAAAGTGCATGCCACCATAGCCTCTTCCTTTTCATTGGCCTATTGGAAAGGAGTGGACTAGACAGTAACTTGTTCTCTGTCTATACCTTGACAAGGCTCTATAAGCTGGAAGTCTTTGCTAAATCCAGAAGAGGCTTCTCTAGGGCCATTCTCCCGTGCCTTGTGGACTCTTATCCTTCCTCCTCCTAGGATGAGTAAACTTGGGAAATCTACATGTTTGACAGTAAGGTAGTGTGTTTGTTGAACATGGTACAGTTGTATAAGTTCTGCTTACCTGTAAGAATAGATGTTCTTAGAACACACTGCTTAAATGGCAGTACCCACCATCCCTTGTTTTGGATGTGCATAGTTTGTTTTGGAGGTACCACTAAGTTATGCTCAATGGCCTTTTTTCGTGTGTGAGTGTGAGGTTTGGGAACAGTAGGAGTTTGCAAATTTGAATTTTCATCTTCTCTTCCTTCTGGACCCCAGAAAACTGAAAGGGTCTTCTCTGTGTGTGTGAAAGGCAGCCTATGTACTCGTGACTGGTCCATCATACCCCCATAACAGGCTAAGGAACTCTGAACTTCGGTAGACTGCCAGAGATAGGGTAGCAAGGCATAAATATTCATATGCTAGTAAGAGAGCGTGATGTCCTTCCACATTATTGTTGCAGTATTCTTTACATACCTTCCAAAGTAGCACAATTTCCAGCCAGTGTACCAGAACCTTTAGATATAAGCGTTGTACATTACATGTGTGCTTCTTGCACAAAGCATAGGTATAAAAGTGATGTATGAGCACAGACACTCAACTTCTCTGCCACCAGTCTGAACGCCGTTATAAAATGTCTGGCTGAATGCCCCTCTACTCTGCTGATTACCAAACCGTCTTCAGGTAAGTGCCCTGTTGTGGTTTCTTGTCTCCTTTTTTCAGTTTTGTATTGTATTTATATTCATGTCATCCAAGAAGGGAAAATGTCAGTTTTGGAGGCAGATTTCCTGTAAAGACCGTCACACCTAGTGTCTTGTTTGTTCTAGGCACGCTTCCCACAATCATACATAGTGCACTATCTGTCAAGCATTTGTCCCCAAGACCCTACATAGTTGCTTATCTTCGCTAACTATATAACTTGAGAACCAGCGACTCAAAACTGTTGACTCAGGGTGCTATGGAGGAATCCTAACGTCCCAAGAGACACCCGTCTGCCAAGGAGAAGGCCAAAAAGACTCTGCCTGATCCAATTGCTTTCCAGCCTCCCTCAGACGTTTCTGTAAAAGCTATAGAGAAAGCCCTGAAGACCGTCCAGTGCTTTCCTTGGATTCCTCTGCCATAACCACATATGAGGCTGGCATGCATCTGAATTCTCTCACATCCTTGAAGTCTTTCCACCATTTGTTTTGCACATTGAGAAAGAACCTCTGCTGATTATTTCCAAGGGACTGAGGAGGATTCCTCAGATTCTAGTGAGGGAAAAGCTTCCTACTACTAATTATTGCATCTCAGCAACTTGCTTGCTCCTCTCAAATTCCTTCTCTTCTAGAAAAATAAAAAACACACTGCCAGCAGCCGGAATACTCGGTAATTCCACTTATTACATACAAAACCGCGACCGA
Source organism: Protopterus annectens (assembly GCF_019279795.1). Lineage (NCBI taxonomy): Eukaryota > Metazoa > Chordata > Ceratodontiformes > Protopteridae > Protopterus > Protopterus annectens. The sequence goes on along the minus strand of NC_056741.1, from coordinate 1,641,706,310 downwards.
CGGTTAAAATTCACTTTAATGCACACAATGGCACAAAATAAACAGGATTGAGCATTTTCTTCCCCTGACCGGGGATTTCATCAGAATCAACAACTAACCACTCCCATTATAGGAAAAATGATGGACGGTGCAATGACAACAGGTATAGGAAGAATGGTCAGGATGACATCCAACATTTTTTTCACCAATGACAAAACTGGGAAGTGGGATTAGAGGAAAATCAAAGACAGAAGTACCCCCAAAAAGAGTGGAGAAACAAACTACAACAGGTTTTAACACAGGACTCCTATACAAGAAATCAGGAAGAGAGAAAGCAGGACGTTATCACTTTTTCTTATAAAGGTTACCATGTTTATAATTTTGCAGACATCAAACATACAGAAGAGCATTTTACATGGTTTATGAAGGGACTAAAATTTGTTCCCAGAAGACAGTTTGACTATACCGATACTATTTTTAAGTAAAAATGTTCCCAAGTAAGTCAAACCTGGCTTATTTGATGCTTGAACAAAACAAAAGTGACACTAGAATGGTTAGGAATTAATTTGGTTGTAAAAGTACCTTTAATCCACCATTAGATCCAACACTCAATGCGTTGGAAAAATCAATTATGGAGGAGATCTATGTTTTAAAAACAAATGAACACAAAGTCAACAGGACAGAAAATTTGGGAAACAAGGAAAAGGAAATTTTAGACCAAATAGTCAGTGACAAATCAATTAGAATAATGCGGCCCGACAAGGGCAGAGGTATGCCCATTTTTGTTAAAAATCCAATACCTACAGAAATGTTTGAATTATTGAATGACAGCACCACGTATGCCCCTGCATCTCTCAATGAAGTCAGTATTGGTTATAGTTGAATAGATCATTTTCTTGAAGAATATTTATTAGATGAAAGGATCTTGCCCAGTACTTACAACTTCTTGAAAGTCAAAGACCCGGTTGTTGTCACCATTTTGGGGATCCCAAAAACACACAAAGGGTTAGAAAATCTTAGTTTCAGACCTATTGTATCAGGGAGAAGTTCAAAAACTTACCCTTTTGGTGTGGTTCTTGACAAATGGCTCAAACGTGGTAAATAATGCTCAACACTTACTGAAAGATTCATGGGATTTTTTTAGGAAGAATTACAGAGACTTGTGGGACAATAAGATTATATATTTTAACCATAGATGTGGTTGATCTGTTTACTTCCATCCCTAGGGATGAAGGTAAGGATTTGTTTGAAGAAAGTATTCGGAGAAATACTACCTTTTCCAATGATAAGACAGAGTTGATTTTGGAGTTTATGGGAATTGTTCTGGACTATAATTACATAATGTTTGAGGGTGAGGATTTCAAGCAACGTAGAGGGGTTGCTATGGCATAGAGGGGTTGCTATGGGTGCTTCCTGCTCCCCTATATATGCAAATTTAGTTTTGCTGGAATGGGAGAACAACAAGGTATTGAAGAGTGAGTTTTATAAATACATAAAACTTTACGTCCGTTTTTTTTGGACGACATTTTTGTTCTTTGGTCTGGTACAGCAAGTATGGTTAAGGAATTTGTTGAGTACCCGAACCAAACATCCAGTTTCCTGAAATTCACCCATACGAGTAACAGCAATGGTGTTAATTATTTGGACACATTCCTTGAAAAAGGAAAAACAGGGTTTAAATCAAAAGTTTACAGGAAACCCACTTTCAGCAATTCCTATCTAGAATATACTAGCATCCATCCCCAGCACCAAAAGAAAAGTATCCTCAAGGAGCCACTCATTCGAGTTGCACTGATGACCTCTAGGGAGGAAAAAGTGGAAGGGGAGTTTAAAAAGGTTGCTACTATGTTCCTGGAAAGGGGATATCCAAATAAGTTAGTAAAGGAGAACATGGAATACGTATGGAAAGAGTGGGGAAGAAAGATAAACCCCTCGTACGGACCCCCTTTATAGTTGATAATGAATTTGTAAATGAAATGGCTGAAGGAGACATGAAAGAGCTATGGTAGTCCCATATTGGGCTAGGGCACACGATGTAATTAATACTGTTGAGAAGAAATGGGCAATTTTGAAAAGTAATCCTACCTTATGGTCAGTTGTTGGGACTAAGACCTCATTTGTTTTTAATACTGGTACTAACCTGAAGAAGAAGTTTGAAGGAATGTCTAAAGGTTATGGGTAACCCAAAATGTGGCACCACAAAATGTGGGACATGTTCACAATGTAAACATATCTTTGACAAAGCGAACGCAACCCTAAACACCTTAAAATCAAACATTTGGTTTGGCAAGGTGAATTGTCAGACAAAAGGGGTTGTGTATTTGGCTATATGTAAATCCTGTCCTGCGTTTTATGTCGGAAAGGCAGAGAGACGCTTGAGGGACAGGATTTACGAACACTACTACCAGATGTCCACATGCAATATTAATAATGCACTTTTTAAACATTCAAAAGGTTGTTCCAACTTTGAAGGCTTTTTTATTTGGAATTTTAGAAAAGGTATCACCAAACCCCAGGGGAGGAGATTTTAGATGTTATACAGAAGGAAGAGAGAAAAAATGGCAGATGTACTTCATGTTTCACTGTTGCAGTCATCACATTTGGGTTATCTGCCTGCAGGTAGGCCTCAGCCGGCCTGAATACCAGAGTCTTCGGATTACTGCGTCGGATGCTAGCACATCTTCCATGATGTCAGGTCGTCAGGGGTAGAAAACATGCACCCGAAGCTATTACATCAGTCTTTCTTGCTGTGCAGTGCCCAAGGCAGAAGCAGTTCGCAAGTGCCGGTCGGCCGTCTCCTGAAATTTTTGTTTTCGAGTTTCAGACCCGAAGTCTTCAAAAAAGAGAAGTAGCCCGTTGGGGGTCCTTTTTCTTGCTCTAACCGATGTCCGTAAAAGTTAACAATTGTATTACCTGTGGAAAGCAAATACTTCATAGAGATTTTCATTCTTACTGCATCCCCTGTTTAGGCCCAGACCACGGTGCCCCTTGTTGTCGGTTTTGTGCCTTGTTCAATGCCAGAACTATTCGTCGTTGGGCTATATTTGCAGCCAATTACTTTCGTACTCTATCTCAGTACTCCAAAATGGCTTCGTTAAGCCGTCCCACTACCGATCTTCCGAAAAAATGTAAGGATAAAGACAGAAACAGACAGCATAGGTCCAAAACTGCTGACAACGCTTCCGTTAAGCTAGTCGCCAGTCCGTCGGTACTCAGAGAGGCACTTTTGCAGCCCCTGATACCCGCTACTTCAGATTCGCAGGCCTCTACTGGCGAGATGCTTTCTTCGACTATGGAACCTGCGGATGTCTCTACCTTGGATGGGTCCAGAGCCGCTGTGCAGGCACCGGCTTTTGAGGGTGTATTCAGGCCTACAGATATTCATATTAATCCGATGCCATTCTTTCCATCCAGAAGTTCCGAATTCCCCAGGCCAAAATCTCGTGCTACGCCTAGAAAACCGATGACCAAACCACAGGCTCAGGCCCATATGCCTCAAAAACCAATGATTAGACTGGCTGAAGGCCTTATTACCTTAATTAGGGCAAGTCAGCCTTCCCCGTCTAAAAGACCTAGAACTGAATTTCTTTCTGATTCTTCTAATCAGGAATCTGATATTTCTGCTCCTTCTGATTGCTAGGCTTTGCCCTTATCTACTTATGAGGATTCTGATGCAGAGGATTCCATTCCTTCTGCTTCCACTCCAGAAGATTTTTCTTTCGGTGAAACCTTGCATACTCTTAGGGAGCATTTCCGCTGGGAAAGCCAGGATTACTCTGAGTCCAAAAAGAGACTTAGGGAATTCTTACTCCTGCTTCAACACAGGCCTTTAGCTATCCCTCCTGTTCTGGACATTGTAGATGATGTTTTTGTGGAATCTAGCCTTACCCCAGACACTTTATCTCCAGCTCCCAGAAAACCTGACAGGTACTACAGAGTACTTGACTCTCGCAAGTTCCTTTTCAAGAATCCTTCTGCGGATCCAGAGACCATTTCCCAAGAACCAAAAGGCATTAAGGCTACTGCTGCCAAAAATCCTACCCCTTCTGATAGAGATTCTAGAGCCTTAGACAGATTGGGTAAGAAGGTATACACTTCTGCTACTTTGGCTGTTAGGGCTTTAAATTGCCAGTTTCATATGTTAAAGTATCAGCAGCATATTATGGGACTACTTAAACAGAAATTGATGATGATTCCTGACTGTGCTGAACACAAAGAATTGCAAGATTTAATGCATTCTGCAGAATAAGTTGGTAAACATACTTTGCAATGTGGTTTTGACGCTTTAGAAGCATCTTGCAGGGCTGCTGTCACTGGGTCTGTACTTAGAAGGCATGCTTGGCTTAAGGGACAAAACTTGCCAGATCATGTTAAAGCTAAATTACTGGATGCTCCCTTAAACCAAGACTGCCTTTTTGGCAACAAAGCAGAAGTCCTCAAAAGGATGGAGGAAAAAGCTAAATCTATGCAAACTGTTAAAGATTTCCTACAAGTACAGCCTCCCAAATTCAGTAGGCATTGGCCTTCAAAGAACTGGTCCTTTCCATTCCCTTCCAGGCCTTCTCAGTCCAAACCCAGGAGCAGCAGAACACCTAGGCTACAGTCTCAGGCTCTGCACATATCTAAGCATTGTGGGGCTACCACTTCCAAAGCAGGGAGTAGTAAGCTACCCCTCTATGGAAAAATGGCACAATGACTTAACCTTTACCCTTCCAAGCCCTGCTCAACTACCTGCTTCCTTAGGAGGAAAGCTCGCCCTGCATGCAAAAAACTGGGAACTCATTCCCAGGACAAATGGGTTTTGAACATAGTTTCCCAAGGATACAGATTCCACTTCCACACACTACCAACCCCAAATGGTTGGCCAGATCTACCCCCAAATCAATGAGCGGAGGCCCAATAGCAAGTTCTTTCTCTTCTCAGTATCAGGGCTATTTAACCTGTCCCAGAAGAACAAAGGGGACAAGGTTTTTATTCAAGACTTTTTCTGGTACCCAGAAGACAACTCCTGGCGTCCTATCCTGGACCTCTCTATTCTCAACACCTTTCTGATGGTTCCAAAATTCAAAATGCTAACTCTTCAACAGTTTCTTCCTATGCTAGCCAAGGATGCCTGGCTGGCAACCCTAGACTTAAAGGAAGCTTACCTGCACATCCCAGTAAGAGGATCCTGCAGACAATATCTATGTTTCAGGGCGGGCTCCATGCACTTAAATTTCTCTGTACTTCCCTTAGACTTATCTACTGCGCCCAGGGTGTTCACAAAGTGTCTAGCTCCAGCCATTACATTTTGCAGGCAGAGAAATATTCAGATTTACCCATACTTGGACGATTGTCTGATTCAGGCAGAAAGCCAGGACATGCTATAACACCTGTCATTTGTAAAGAAACTTCTAACCTTACTGCAGTACACCATCAGCGAAAAGAAATCTCACCTAGTACCCTACCAAAAGATTGTATTCCTGGGAGCAAGCTTGAACACAACTTCCCAGATGGCATTCCTCACTCCGGAGAAACAAGTTTATTTGGCAACCTACTTCAAACTATTGGCCACAAAACCCCAGCTATCTGCAAGGAAAATACCGCAGGCCCTGGGGTTCATGGACTCTTGCATTATACTAATTCCATATGTAAGACTGCATATGAGGAAACTCCAATGGTATCTAAAATGCCTGTGGTGTCAACATTCTCAGGATCTGGAAACAATGATTTCAATCATTCCTTGTATGAAGACAGAGTTCCTTAGGTGGGCAGAGGCCTGTTACCACAACAAGGGACTACCTTTCACTCTACCCCTTGCCACCCAAACCCTAACAGACACATCAGACTATGCATGGGGAGCTCACATGACAGGGCAGTGCATTCAGGGCAAATGGAACCCGAGACTGATGCACCTGCATATCAATCAAAAAGAAATGTTAGCTGTACAGAATGCTCTGACAGCCTTCAAAGACTGTATTCTTCCAGGACAACTATTGGTAAAGACAGACAGCACCACAGTTATGTGGTACATAAACAGTAGGGGACCCACTCATACCCTCTCTGCAGACTAGCCATGGCTCTGTGGAACACAGCCTTGAGCTACCAAGTACACCTACAAGCACAATTCCTGCCAGGCAAACTAAATTCATTGGCAGACAACTTCAGCAGAAATCTCATGGACCCACACAAATGGAAATTACAGCCCAAAATATTCAACCTCTTGAACAAATGGGGGGGGACTCCAGAGGTAGACCTGTTTGCCTCCCCTCAGAACTACCAATTGAACAAAATTTTGCACAAGAACTCCCCACAGTCAAGCTTGGAAAGTGGATGCCCTGCCCTTTACTTGGGAAAGCTTCTCGGTTTATGCCCTTACTCCTGTGCCTCTCTTCTCGAAGGTTTTAATAAAGATCAAACAGGACAAGCCAAGGACAATGCTGATTACACCAGACTGTCCACGCCAGCACTGGTACCCACTCTTGGACATCCTCGAAGCTGCTACCTGGAGCTCTGTACATACCTTCACCAAGCATTACCACATACATATGTACTGCTACAACCATGGCACCTGCCTCAGACCCCTTGCCTGCTGTCCCAGCAGGTGGGCCAGATTCTGTACCCTCAACTTCAAACCCTGAATCTTGCAGCCTGGCTAATTCCTTGAGCTCTCCTCTAGCATCCCTCAGTAAGCTGGTGCTGGATGTCATTCTGGAGGCAAGGAGGCCTAGTACTAGAAAATGTTATGCTGAAAAGTGGAAAAGATGCTGTTCCTGGAGCCAAGCTGAGGAGATGGGCACAACGGTGCCCAGCTTACCTCATATTCTAGAGTACTTAACAGAAATGTTCCACAAGGGCTTATCCTTCCTGTCAATTAAAATTCATACCTCTGCCATTTCAGCACATTATAATACTGATCCCACCCTCTTCTCTCACCCCTTGCTAAAACAATTCTTTAGAGGGGGCCAAAAATTCAAGACCCCCCACTCCAGTCTGGGACCTTAACTTTGTATTAGAAAAGCTCACTCTTCCCCCCCCCCCCCTTTGAGCCAGCTGCAACAGCAGAGTTGAAATTCCTTTCTTGGAAAACAGCCTTCCTTCTAGCCATCAGTTCAGCACGAAGAGTGTCTGAATTACAGGCCCTCATGGCAGTGGAACCCTTCATTATCTTCCATGCGGACAGGGTTTCCCTCAGGATTAATCCTTCCTTTATGACCAAGGTGGTGTCTAGTGTGGCTCTAAATCAATCCATTCACTTTCCTACTTTTTTCCCTAATCCACAAAACAAAGGGGAATGAATTACTGCACTCTCTGGACGTGCACAGACAACTTAGATTCTATTTGGACAGGACTAAGCCTCTCAGAAAATCTGAACAGCTGCTAGTTGGCTTTATTGCAGGGGCAGAGTGAAAGGTCATTTCAAAGCAAATCATTTCCAAACAGATAGCCCATTGCATTCATTTCTGCTACAAGCACCTTAGAAAACCTACCCCACAGGGGATAAGATCACATTCCACTAGAGCTGCATCTACCTCTGAGGCTTTTCTCAGAGTCCCTACCAGGGATATCCTAGAAGCTGCTACCTGGAGCTCAGTACATACCTTCACCAAGTATTACCACATGCCTATCTTTTCTAAATCCAGAGCTGGATTTGCCACTGCAGTCTTGCAGGACTTAATAGCTGGCCCTTATGCTCTTTAACTTCCTCCTCCCTTCCTTAGCTTTGTGAATCAACCCAAATGTGATGATTGCAACAGTGAAACAGGCAGAACATAGTACAGTTGTGTACACTTACCATAAATGTAGATATTGGAGTGTATTCACTGTTGCAGTCCTGGTTACTCTCCCTCCAGCCCCCTTCTCTTGGCTCTACCTTTCCTTCTTGTTGGTATATTTATTTTTTGTGTGTATTTGTTTTTTGATGGGGTTGTGCCATACCATAGAATTGCTTCCTATTGTGGGGGCACCTGATATCTGGGGCAAGAAAAACTGATGTAATGGAGTCGGCTGCATGTTTTATACCCCTGACGACCTGACGTCATGGAAGAAGCGACAGCATCCAATGCAGAAATTCGAAGACTCTGGTATTCAGGCCGGCTGAGGGCTACCTGCAGGCAGATAACCCAAATGTGATATCTGCAACAGTGAATACACTCTAACATCTACATTTATGGTAAGTGTACTCACCTGTACTATAAGGCTGCAAGCCTGTCAAAGTCCAGGGTTAACTGAAGTAATTTCTCTTAAGCCTATTGGCCAGCAAAGCAATATTAGGTTAGAGGTTGGTAAAACAGAGAAACACGTTTGTTCAGAAGATTTTAAAGTTTTAGCAAACTATAGTAGTTAGCAAACATGGTTTTATTGTTATGGTGTCTTTAAATTCATTTGTGATGTCATCATGTCTTTTGTATAAATTAAGTGTGCAGGAAATGAGTTGTTGATTCTGATGGAATCCCCGGTCAGGGGAAGAAAGCACTCAATCCTGTTTATTTTGTGCCATTGTGTGGATTTTAACCGTTGGTCGCTGTTTTGTGTGTAAAAAGTGGAATTATTGAGTATTCCAGCTGCTGGCAAGTGTGTGTTTTGCTTTTTTAGTTTTTTTCGCACTGGTTTGCTCATTTTTATTATTTATTGAGTTGTTTCTCTTCTAGACTATGGTTCAGATGAAAAGGTTTCTTTGAGCCCAGACTCCTCTTGGAAGAATTATCCTTGGGGGATACTACTGCTCGTATGGTGGAGTACTTTAAATGGGATTGCTCCCAGGTCTCTGACATTTAATAGAGATGTTATGAGCTTTTGTAGATGGAGTCTCCTAAGCCGTCTGTTGTTCTTCCTCTTTTGGCAGCCCTTTTAGAGTCATTTTCTTCTGCCTGTGTAGCTCCTGATTTTCAGCATCCAGCTCTTAAGAAACCTGACACTTTTTTCAAGGTGTCTGAGGATTACATTTTTTTTATGTAAGTGCCCTTCTGTTGATCCTTCAGTGGTTTCAGTTTGTATATGTATTCATTTATTTGTCTTTGTTTACTGGGAAAGTCAGACTGTGTAATATCCATTTTCAGCGGAGGCCTGGGGAGAAAAGCTGCATTTGCTTACATTGCATTATACCAAGTTCCATTTAAGCACAAAGCGGTTACATTTGGATTTACATTTATACATATATAGTCATTGCATTTTTATATTCTAAGATTTTACAGAGGTAGAAGTTACTAGAGAAAGCCCATGTGCAACTTGGTGGATTGTACAGGCAATAGTTATGTATAAATTTTTTTGTCATTTCAGTGAGAGGTTGAGAGTATTCTGTTTAAGGAGAGTATCTGAAGAGTATAATATGGTGAACCCAAAGTCTTAACCTTATGATGAGCATGTGTTAGGACCAGGATTGGTTAAGATGTTGTTTCAGGAGAGTTTTAAAATGATTGTGTTTGTCAGAATTTTATTTGTGTGGGAATACTATTCCATTGTTTAGCAACATATTGAGAGTAGAGCAAGTCTCCTGCAACATTATTTGACTTGTTTGTAAGTGATAAGAATTTACTAGAACAGAGGTCCTTTGCTGGACAGTAGGGCAGTAATAAGTTTTGTAGTGAAGGACAATTTTTTGGATGAAGATTGAGTTTATGCGTTGTAGTTAGTTGTGAATATGTTGGGTAGTTGTGCAGTTCAAGCCAGTTTAATTGCGTTAAGCTATGACAATGGTTGGTCTTATGAGTGAGATTGGTGGCAAATTTTGCTATTTTATTGCAGCAGGCAGCAAGTTTCTTTGAATAGTGTTTTAAGTTTGCTAGGGTAAGAACAGCATATAAGAGAGTTGGCAGTAAGAGGGTGGTTGCTAGAGTCGTTCTTGTAGTATCTTTAAAGAATCCTTTTATCATATAAAGGGAGCCTAGTTTTTGGTTGTAGATTTAACGGTATGCAGTATATGCTGGTCATATTTCAGATTGTCATCTGTTGTAACACTTGGAAGTTTTATTTGTGTGTTAACAGTTTCACTGACTGTATTATTTGCTGACTCTTTGGTAAGATTGGTTTTGATTTTGGTAAAGTTTTGAGGTTAAAAGCATTGACTTAGTTTTCTTGGGGTTGAATAAGAAGTTTGTTATCTGCATACTGAAGTAAACTAACATGGTGAGTGGAGGTTGTTAATAAATATAAGGATGAGTAGTAGATGATTGTTGGCATTTAAAGGCTTGTTGTCTTCCAGGTAGATAACTGAAAAGCCACAAAAGAGAGTATTGTGACAGTCATTTAGAGGAGAGTCGAATGAGCAATTGCTGGTGCAGGACCGTATCAAATGTATTTGCCAAGTCTAAGAACATGGAGGACATCAGCAGACCATTGTTTCTATGTTGGTTTATATTGGAAAAATGTAATAGTGCAGTAGTGGTACTGTGCTGGGGCCTAAAGGCATGTTGTGTTTCTGAGAACAGGTTATTTGAGATTAGGTATTGCATCTGCTGCATGTGGATGCATTTCTCTAATATTTTGGAGACTGGGTAGAATTGGTATTGGTTGTAGTTATTAAACACTGTAGATGTGCTGCCTTTGTGCAGTGGTGTGATTTAGGATTTTTTTCCACAGTAATGGGATGTATCTTTCTGCTACTAACCTGTTAATTAGTATGGACACAATGAAAGCTATGACTTCTGTGGCCATTTTTAGGTAGTCTGATGGTAGATGGTCTACAGCTACAGAAGTAGTTTTTAGTTTGAGTTTCCTCTGATAAAGCATCTACTAAGCTTCTTCCTTCAGATTAGAACAGTTGCGCTATGGGAAGGTTGATTTAAAAAGTGTATACTACTGCCACCTGGCACCTTGTCTTTTAGGGCAATTAATTACCAGACCCAGATGACCAGGTATTTTTTTGAGATTCTTTTCTCTGGTATCTAAGGTGGTATCTGGCCTTCCTGATTTTGATGGGAAGGCTTCAGCTCTTTCACTCCTTGGGTCCACTTCCCAGGTCACCTGCCACTCCATAAAATGCAGCTGATGGCCCCTTCCATGGCTGCTGCTTTTGGTTCTGTGATGAGACATTATTCTTGGCTGCATCTTCAGAATTTACCTGATGGTTTTAAAGCCAAGCTTTTGGATGCCCCTGTGAATAACAAAAGTCTTTTTGGGACAGCTGCTCCTGACTTGTTTAAGTCCATCCAGGAATTCAAACATATTTTTGTATCCGCTATCCTCAAATTCCAGAGGAATTATGCTTCAAGTCTGCCTTTTTTCCTAGGCAGACTCGCCCAGCTGCTAAAGGTAAGAAGGGGATCTAGGTGCATTCCCCTTAGTGAATCCACTCGGACTCTTTTGTCTAAGAAGCCTTCTTTTCAGGACAAGACTGTCTCTACTTGGCATTTGGCCTTCTCTTCCCCTTGGCCAAATTCCATTGTCTCTGCCTATCTCAATCTCTTCCAAATTGGCATCAGGCCACCTCAAGTTGGTTTCTGTCATTCATCAGGGATATTTCTTGGTTTGGAAATCCTTTCTCCCCTTTTCAGGCAGTCTTCAACCTCCTCTAGAATGGGTTTTACTCCTCTAGAAGGTGTTTTACTCCAGCATATTTGGTTCTGCAGATGGGGAGGGTACATAGAGACCAATTCTGGATCGTTCTCTGTTCAACACCTTTGTCATGGTTCCTTTTTTCTGGATGTCGTCTCTTTAGACCTTGTTTCCTCTTCTTTTTTCACAGGCCTTTTGTTTCTGTCTAGAACTTAAGGATGAATACCTTCAGATCCCCATTCACCCTCTCTTCAGGAAATTTTTACTTTTTGTTCTTTCTTCCTTATATTTTCAGTTCTCTGCTTTGCTTTTTAGACTTTTCTACTGCCCAAAGTACCTCACTCCTATCATTGCTTTTAGAAGGCTTTTTGGGATATAGATTTTTCAACCTGCTCATTCAAGCTTCTTCTCCCAGCCCAGCAGTTTATTGAAAGATCTCCACTTTACCACTTGTCTTCTACAAAGTCTGGAGTTCACCTTTATTTGTGTCTTTCGGCTTTTCCCGGTTAGGGGTCGCCACAGCGGAACTCCGGTCTGCTAATGATTGGCAGTAGAGTTTTACGTGCTGGCTTGATGGGCCTAACGCACAACCATCAACGAAGGAACGCCCATTCACGCATGTCTCCACACAGAAGACACTGAGAATCGAACGGGCAATGTCTAACCACCTTTAATCTCTAGAAATCTGTTCTAATGCCCTCCTGGGATCATGTTTTTCTTGAGTTTGGGCTTTAGACTATTCCCATGCTGGCGTCTCTTCCTGCTCCCAAGGTTTTGTATGTGACAACCTTTTTACAGTCTCTCCTTCCTTTTGTCCTCTTCCACGGCCTGGGAATTTCTCAGGGTTCTGGGATTTATGGCCTCCACTGTTCCCATGCTTTCTCTTGCCATAATCCATTTGAGGAAGCTTCAGTGGTACCTCCAATCAGTCTGGCGTTCCCTGTGCCTTTAGTTTCTTGTCTCAAACTTGAGCTTCAGTGGTGGATTCAATACTTCCGTCTCAATTCCAGGCTGCAATTCTTTCTTGGGAGCTGTTGATGAATGCCCAGACTTGGGGTGAGAGCTACTTGTGGGCCCCCTAATAGGTCCAGGGTCTGTGGCCTCCTCATCAGAGGTCAGATCAAATCAAAAAAGATGAGAGCACTGCTTCTGGCTCTGCAAAATTTCATTTCCTTTTCCACCGTGGCCCCTTCAGACTTTAACAGAAAATTATCACTGTCATGTGGCATATCAACAAGCATGGGGGTACAGGGTCCTATCTTTTTTTACAGATTAGCTCTTTAGGTTTGGAATCTAGCTATCTGAGTATCAAGTGCCTCTTGAGGCAGCATTCCTTCAGAGCACAGTCCAGTGGCATATTTCTTGAGAAGGTCCAGAACACGGGCTTATGAATGGATGCTTCACAGAGATGTGTTTCTCGACATAGTCCATCAGATGGATATTCCTCAGGTAAATATTTTTGCTTCCTCTATTCTGTTCCCAAGTCCTCTGACTTAGAAAGTGGACGCCCTGTCTTTCCCTTGGATGGGGGTGCTTCTGTATTCCTTCCCCCCTTCCTCTGTTGACACGAGCTATGCACATCAGGCAGGACTCTTCTAAAATCTTGCTGGTAACTCCCTTTTGGCTCTGACAGCATTGGTTCCCCCTTTTTTATCACTTGTCCAGGTGTAATCACTGTAAGTTACCTTACACAAGACAAAGGATCCCTTAGTGGACAGATGAGGATAAGAGATCACTTGACCACTTGATAGTGTGGGTGATAATGTTTTGATTCCTTTTAGGTACCTCGTCTTTGAGGATATGCTCCGGGTTCTGCAGGAGGCCAGGAAACCCACTACCAGAAAATCGTGTGTGCCTAAGTGGAACAGATGTTCTGTCTGGTGCCTTTCTTGCTGTCAGGACCCCTGGTCTTTGCTGATTCCTGTGGTTCTCTCTGATTTTGGTGATTTATTCCATGCTGGGTTGGCATATTATTCATTTAAAGCTCATCTGCCAGCTATTTCTGCATTTCTGCCCATGAATCTTCCTTTGGCCTCTGGGTTTAAGGTCAAGCAATTTCTTAAAGGCGTTCTTCCTATTAGACCTCCCAGAAAGCCTATTTTGCCTTCTTGAGACTTTAATTTTGTGGTTAAAAATTTGAATCGGGCTCTTTTTGAACCTGCTAGTTCAGCTTCCTAGCAACATTTTACTTGGGAGACCGTTCTTCTTTTGGCTCTTATTTCAGCCAAAAGAGTATCTGAACTTCAGGCTCTTATGGCTATTGTTCCTTGTTTAGTTTTTCACAGAGACGGTGTCTCTTTGAACTAAGCCTCCTTTTTGACCAAGGTGTTTATTTAGTTGTCTCTAAATCAGTCTATTTACCTTCCTTTTTTTTCCTTCTCCATAGTCTGCTAGTGAGAAGGTTCCTTACACTTTGGATCTGCATAGAAAGCACAGGTATTATTTAGATAAAACAAAGGCAGTTTGCAAGTCTAAGCAACTTTTTCTTTTCATCCCAGGATTTTGGTTTGGCTGTTTCTAATCAACCATCTCATCCTGGATTACTAAGGCCATTTCCTTTTGTTGTTCTTTCTCCCAGCCGCCTTTTTGGCTCTTTCAGTATTCTTTACATAAGGAAGAGTACAACAGTGATGAGGATATTGTAAAGTTGAGTAAAATCTTAAAAAAATAAATAAATCCAAAAAGGAATACTCTGTAGGGGTGTAGTGCCTCCACACAAAAACACAAATATCCAAAAGAAAAAGAATGAAAGGCACACCACGACAATCGAAACAAACCTCCAAAATTCGAAAAAAAAATTTTATTCACCAGTAAGCGCTTTCACGTCTCATATGACGCTTCTTCAGACTTTAAAATCAAACACACTATGAATGCTTAAATAGTCTTATCCTTCAGCTATAAGGACCAATAGCATTAACAAACTAATTAACATCAGAACTTACTGAAATCTGAAACTGCACTTAGTTAACTTATCTTGATCATTTAAATAAACATACATAAAAAACTTTATACATTTAAACAAGAAACATGTATAAAAGACATATATAAAAAAGACATATAAAAAAGACATGTATAAGAAAGAGAAGAAACATGTATATATATGTGTTTCTAAATAGCATAACACAATATAGATCTCTTTAAAAACATATTAAAAACCTGAATAGATATTAAAGGCCATTAGTGTCTTAGGGGTCTATCCTTAAGAAATGGTTTCAGAGAAACCCTATCATTTAAACCATGCCTAATGTCTGCTTGTAATCTAATTATCAATCTATTTTCTTCCTTCTCTGTAAAATTATTCACATTCCCTAATCTCTCTGTGGTATGTATAAGTTCTAGGACTAAAAATTTGAACTTGTGTGTGGTATCAGTTTGTAAAACATGTTTGGCAATGGCATTAGTTTCATTCTCCTTGTTTATAGCAGAGATATGTTCTCGAATTCTTTCCCTTAAACTTCTATTCGTTTTTCCCACATAGAAACTACCACATTTCTGACAGACACCTAAATATACAACATTCCTGGATGTACAACTAGCATAGAAATCAAATACATACGTTGTGTGAGTGTCTGGATGTTCAAAAATATTAGTACCTAAAATATACTGGCATTGGTCACAATTGTAACAAGGATACGTCCCCTTTTTGTTAGAGAGAGGTTTTCTTACCTCATTGTGTTCATAGCATAATAGCCTTTTTAAAGATTTAGTATTTTTATAGCTAAAACTCAGTTGTTGGCCTACTACTTCACAGATACCTTCATCTAACGTTAAAATATTCCAATTCTTCTTAACATTTGTTATCTTTTTATTTTGATCAGTAAATGGAATAGTTACCCTATTCTTCCTAATATTATCACTTTTCTTGTGTAGTGCCACATCTACACCGCTATTCCTGTTTATATAGGGGTATCCATCATCGTGGAACTGTGGTAGTTTCTATGTGGGAAAAACGAATAGAAGTTTAAGGGAAAGAATTCGAGAACATATCTATGCTATAAACAAGGAGAATGAAACTAATGCCATTGCCAGACCTGTTTTACAAACTGATACCACACACAAGTTCAAATTTTTAGTCCTAGAACTTATACATACCACAAAGAGATTAGGGAATGTGAATAATTTTACAGAGAAGGAAGAAAATAGATGGATAATTAGATTACAAGCAGACATTAGGCATGGTTTAAATGATAGGGTTTCTCTGAAACCATTTCTTAAGGATAGACCCCTAAGACACTAATGGCCTTTAATATCTATTCAGGTTTTTAAAGAGATCTATATTGTGTTATGTTTAGAAACACATATATATACATGTTTCTTCTCTTTCTTATACATGTCTTTTTTATATATGTCTTTTATACATGTTTCTTGTTTAAATGTATGAAGTTTTTTATGTATGTTTATTTAAATGATCAAGATAAGTTAACTAAGTGCAGTTTCAGATTTCAGTAAGTTCTGATGTTAATTAGTTTGTTAATGCTATTGGTCCTTATAGCTGAAGGATAAGACTATTTAAGCATTCGTAGTGTGTTTGATTTTAAAGTCTGAAGAAGCGTCGTATGAGACGTGAAAGCGCTTACTGGTGA
Source organism: Protopterus annectens (assembly GCF_019279795.1). NCBI lineage: Eukaryota > Metazoa > Chordata > Ceratodontiformes > Protopteridae > Protopterus > Protopterus annectens. The sequence goes on along the minus strand of NC_056741.1, from coordinate 1,641,690,276 downwards.
ATAACATTTTTCGAATTTTGGAGGTTTGCTTCGATTGTTGTGGTGTGCCTTTCATTCTTTTTCTTTTGGATATTTGTGTAAAATCTTACCCTAACAGTAGATGTTCATTGTTGCAGTATTGAGTCACTCCCTCCTTCCTCCTGTGCTTTTGTTACCCTTCTGTGTAAGGGGCTCCATTTCCTTTTCTTTCTATTATTTTCCTTTCTGGAGATGCATGTTCTCTTTTGTACCTGTGAGTACTGTTTTTCTCCTGGGGCAATTCAGATGTCCTCTTTCCATGTTTGCAGTATTCTTAACCTTTGGAATTCCTGCCTAGGCGACCCTAATGTCCTGCCAGTATACAAATGACTTCTGCTACCGCACGGTACATGTGAAGTGGCACATAGGATGGCAGGCAACTTAGGCCATAAAGGTGATGTATGCACATACCATTCCTCAGAACTTCTCTGCTGCCATTCCGAACAGCAGCTTCTACCGTTCGTCTTTTCACAGAGTGTTTTCAGATAAGTGCCCCACTGAGGAAAAACAGTTTTTTTTTCCTTTGGTGCTGCGTATTTTTGAGGTTGATGTCATCTAGAAAAGGCAAGTGTAGTTGTGGACATCAGATTCCACACGGCCACAATCAATGTTTGTTTTGCCTAAAGTCTGAATCTTGTGTGATTTGCCAGGCATTCGTACCAAGACCCATCGTAGTAGTTTGTTGGCCTTGAACATTTACCCCAAGAACCAATGTCTGAAATGGTGAGCTTTTGGTATGGAGTGCACTGCTTATCTCTCTGGTGAGTCACTGAAGGCCAAAAAGGTCCTGTCGGAATCCTCATCTGCGTCTCTGGATTTGGACGATCCTCTCAAGGCCAGTGAAGGCCCAGAGGCCTGTTTGGTCTTTGGTTCCCATCCTGCAGTGGGTACCGTTTCAGAAGCTGTTAGGGGTGGTGCCACTATCACATCTGCAAAGGCAATGCAGATGTCTGTTCAGGGCAATTAAAAGGGAATCACGACCCACTATCTCGGATGTCCCAAGCATTGTTCCTGTAGCTCCTCCAGCTCCCCCAACTTTAGCAATCCCTTTGCCTGATACAGAGCCCAGTCATACGTCTGCTATTTTTCACAGCTGAAGGTGGCTCTTCCTGGTAAAAAGAAGCAGAAACAGAAACAAGTTTCCTCTCCACAGGATCCTTCTGATTGGCAGGCCTTCTCACAAGGAATTTTGAATGCTTTCATGGTTTTAAACCCATCCTCAGGTCTTCACCTATTGCTGTCCCTTTTCCCACTCCCAGGAGGTCATTGGAGGAACAGCAATCCTCTGGTGAAGAAGATTCTTCTTTATCTGATGAATCCTTATTCTACACTTCCAAAATTGAGTCTCCTCTGGGTTATGCTCCCCCTGAATTAGATCCCAACAGTGGGAATTCTCCAGAGGAAGATTTGTCCTTTGGAGAAACTATTTCCAAGATGAGAGATCACTTCAAATGTGAAGTATTCAAATATCTGAAGTTAAAAAAGATATTACGACTTGTTGCAGATGGATTCTCCTTCTCCCTTGGTCATTCCTTCTGTTTTCCCCTGCCTTTCTGGATGCCATTCTCTTAATGTCTCAGAGTACAGATTCTCAATCTCCAGCCCCAAAAAGGCCCGACAGATTCTATAATGTCCCCGAGGACAGTAAGTTCCTTTTCAAATGTCCTCCTGCAGACACCCCACAGTTATCCATTCAAATTGCTTCCCTATACCTATCTGCTTCCTTCAGACAAGGATAGTAAATTGATGGAAAGGTTAGTGAAAAAAAGTGTATACCACCTCTACTCTGGCTTTGAGCCATTAACTACCAGACCCACATGTCTAAATATGTCCCGGCCTTGCTTTCACAAGCTTAAAAGCTGGTTAGCAGACTTTCCTGATGCTCCAGCCAAGGCACATCTTGCCTCTCTACTATCTACCTCAGCCCAGATTCTTAGACACACTATTAAATGCAGTTATGATGCAGTTGAGATGCAGTTGAGATATCAACAAGGTCAGCAGTTTCAGGTTCTGTACTTAGGAAGTACTCATGGCTGCGACTCCAGCCTTTGTTTGAAGATATTAAGGCTAAAGTTGTGGATGCATCTCTGGGTAATGATGCCCTTTTTGGTGCTGAAGCTTCAGCCCCATTTAAATCCCTGCATGACAAATGAACTGAAACACCTTTTTGTGTCCTCAAGTCCCTAAATATCACAGAAATTACCCTTGCAAGACACAATGTTAAGTTGTCAATCTCGCCTTCATTCTTGCTGGATGGGTTCGGCTCCGACTCGGCACTTGCTTAGCTTGAGAACTCCTTTTACCAGCTCGAGGCAACCCTATATCCCATGATGCAAGGCGGGACTACCTCAGATCTCGTTTGCCGCTTTGCGAAGAGGTCTCTTTTTTGCCAGCTCAGGTAAGTTTGAATTTTCAAACAGTTTAGTCAGGGTTTTTGTCTCTCCCTTGTTCCATATCATAGTGTGTAGTGTTTCTACAGCCCACCCTATTTCCCCATATATATAAAACTTCTAGTTTTATAGTTAAGTTTAACTTTTTCAGTTAGGCCTAGGCCTCTTTTCTTAATCCCTATCTTTGTGTTTTTGTTGGGATTAATAGTGTGACTGTTTGGGGTGTGTGAGTGTTGTTTTTTACTTGGACTATGTCTAAGGAAGGAAAGGTCTCAGGCTTCAAGAAGTGTGACTCGTGCTGTCAGAAAATGTCTCTGACAGACGGTCACACTTCTTGTGTTTACTGCCTGGGGCCTTTACACCTGCAGGACTCCTGTGCCATATGTCATTCTTTTAGCCAGAGAGTCCTGCAGGAGAGGAGGAACAAATTGATCCTCCGTGGCTTGTTAAAGCCAGAAGGTTCACCCACTAAAACTGGGTCGAGTAAACCTTCAAAGCCACCTAAGGTTCAGGCTACAGTTGTTAAGCCTTCCGCGGTGGCTCCGACTCCTTCGGAGTTTAGATCGGCTCCGGCTGGAGCCGATCTTTCTACTTCTGATGTGGTAGTGTCGGTTCCTACCGGCTCCGACACTCAATCCACTGTTGCCTTGTCGGCTCCGGCTGGAGCCGACGTATATCGATCGGGCGAGAAGCCTTCGGCTCCATCTGGAACCCAGAGGACGTCGGCTCTGATGGCTTCGTCCAAGAAGAGATCTCGGTCCCCTTCTTTGGAGTCGATTCACTCGGCTCCGAGGTCTCCTCTTTTGTCGGAACGGAGTCATCGGAGCCGATCTTCGAGATCTTCCGGGCTGTCTGACCACGATTTAGAGAGGGTGGTAAGCAGGCTGTTGAAGTCACAGGCACTAGCCCAAATGCTCCATAGCCCGTCTCAGCAGACTTCGGCTATTGATCTCCCCCTTGAACTTCCTCCTCCGACTCCCCTCCAGAGTTCGGAGCCGGTGCTTATCGGGACAGCGACCGTGTCGGCGCTGGAACCGATACATCCCCTTTCGGCTCCGTCGTCTTCGGCTCCGATCTCCTCCATGAGACCTTCCTTGGAGGGATCCGGTCGTCAAGTTTCCCTTGTCGGCTCCGAGGGGGCTAGTGGTATCGGACCCTTGTCCGACCCCGCTCTCCCTCTCGGGGCTTCGGCTTTGGTAAGCTCGGCACCGACATCGGCCTCTGAGCCTTCTCTCTCAGTGGAGCCGGGAATTCCTATTTCTTCGGAACGGGAATATTCTGGCCTCCCTGGGAGGGGAGCCTTTGAGGTGATGAGGAGTGTCCTGGCACCGGAGCCAGGTCAACGGTCCATCCCTTTAGCTCCTCCCTCTTCGGTGCCTGTTGATGTCTCTTGCCAGCCTCTTGCTATCAGGCCCAGGGATCCATCGCCCCAGGTTTCCCCATTGGGAATAACTTCCTTTTCCGAGGTTTCTCCTGATCCCGCAGGGGAGCCCCCTCGGAAGAGGACGTGTAAGAGGAAACACACAGACTCCCCTGAGTCTACAACATCTGATACCGACTTAGATGAGTCGGAGGGTTCCCCACGGTCCCCCTCTGAGGATGTCTCCTTTTCAGACATCCTTGAGCTCCTCAAACAGAGGGGGAATTGGCCCTCCATTGACCCCTCCGAGGATGAGTCTGTATACCTGGAGGCTTTTGGATCCCGACCCTCCACCTCCTGGGTGTCTCCGCCTTTCGACCCACTTATGCAGGTAGTGGCTCGGAAGGCATGGGCAGCTCCAGATTCTGTGGAACCGGTCCCCAGGAGGCCATCCAAATTTATTACGGCCCCTTCAGACAAGCAGTTTCTTTCTAAGGGTGTCTCTGTGGATGCTATGGTGGTGGCGGCGGCCACCAAGAAGGAACTTGCGGATCCTTCAGTGCCTGTCCATCCTCCTAACAAAGATTCTAGGGCCATGGACAGGTATGGCAAGTGGATGTTTTCTTCAGCGACCTTTGCTATGTGTTCGCTGAACTACCTTTGTCATTTCACCAGACTTCAAAGAGATATTCTCAAGGAACAAGGTGAAGTGGTTCAGGATCCTTCAGCTGCTGGGGCTCAAGACAAGATTGCCTCACAGCTAGCAATCCTAAATTCTTTAACCAACTCCTCCATGCGGCTCACATCCTATGCAGCCGATGGAGCGAGCAGAGCCGCAGGCACAGGAGTGGCTCTTAGACATCAAGCCTGGATGCGGCTTTGTAATTTTGCGGACCCCTTTAAGGCGTCCTTCACCAATACCCCCTTTGACGGTTCGGCTTTGTTCGGACCTCAGGTGAAGGAAACCTTGACCAGGTGTGAGCAAGACGGCAAAACTCTTTCTGCCGTTGGAGTCCATTTTTCCACCCCTTCTAGACCCTATCCCAAGGGTCAGAAAGGAGGAAAGATGTGGTTCTGTAAAGCCCAAGGGGCAGCGCCGGACACGCATGGTCAGTTTACCCCCAGAGGCAGAGGGGGTAACAATAATAGACGCCGCCCTAGAGGCAGAGGGGGTCCTCAGAACCAGGGCAACAGGGAGTCTCTTCCTGAGAAGCCCTTTCAGCATCCCTGAGGTGTTGTCAGACTGTCCACCCTTGGAGGCAGTCGGGGGAAGGATTTCGCTGTACCCAGTAGCCTGGCGTTCCCTTTCACAAGATATGTGGGTGCAGTCGATCATATCCGAGGGTTACAAAATCCCCTTCGAAAGGTATCCCGTACCTCACCAATCTCTTCCAGACATCTCACCCGGTCAAAGGGATTTGGCAAAACAGGAGGTTTCAAAGCTCCTAGAAAAGTCCAGACTGTTCCAGCAGACCAAGTAGGATCCGGTGTCTACTCGAGATTCTTTTTGGTCCCCAAAAGGACGGGAGATTGGAGACCAATTTTAGACCTGAGCAATCTAAACAGATTTGTCAAGAAGGCAAGATTCCGGATGGTCACGCTTCAGTCCATTCTGCCCTTTCTGGGCAAGGACAACTGGATGTGCTGGATAGACCTTCAGGACGCGTACTATCACATAAAGATACACAGGCGCTCCAGGAGGTTTCTCCGCTTTCGGCTAGGGACCAGTCATTATCAATTCAGAGCCCTGCCCTTTGGCCTCACTTCAGCCCCCAGAGTGTTTACCAAATGCATGGCAGTGGTCACAGCTCATCTGAGACGTCAAGGATTCCAGGTGTTTCCTTATTTAGACGACTGGCTCCTCTCCGCCACCACCAGGCATCAGCTTCTTCAAAGCAGAGACTACACTCTGCAGCTTTGCAAAAGGTTGGGAATATCAGTGAATTTTGAAAAATCTTCTCTGCTGCCTTGCCAATCTATCACCTTTATAGGCGCAGAATTAAACACCGTCAGTTTGTTAGCCGGACTAACAGATCAGAGAATTCTGGACATCCAAAAATACGTTCAGATTTTATTGCAGAGCAGCAAAGTCAAAGCCAGATTGATTCTGAAAGTTCTAGGTCTTATGGCTGCGGCCATTGTTCTTCTACCATTGGCTCACTTCCACATGCGTCTTCTGCAGTGGATGTTATTCACTCAGTGGTCGTTCCAGAGCCTTCCTATGAGACACGAAATCTTAGTGACAAAATCGTGCAGGACTCATCTAACCTGGTGGATATCTTCCCCTCTTCTTCATCAGGGCCAACCATTTGTTCCCCCTCCTCCGGTTGCCACAGTCACTACATATGCCTCCCTGATCGGGTGGGGGGGGGCATTATCAGGGCAGGATGGTCCACGGGACGTGGCAACCCATAGAATACCATCTGCACATAAATGTCCTGGAGATGAGAGCGGTGCTTTTAACGTTGCAAGCCCTCAATGACTTTCTTCCCGCGGGGACTATTGCAGTTCAAATGGACAACATGTCTGTGGTCTGGTACATCAACAAGCAGGGCGGGACCAGGTCCTATCCTTTGTGTCGAGAAGCTCTCAGACTTTGGCAATGGGCAATCTCCTCTCATCGGTTTCTGATAGCAACGCACATCCCCGGCAGATCCAACCTCTTAGCGGACAGGCTGAGCAGAGCCATTCTCATGCCTCACGAGTGGTCTCTCAATCAATCAATAGTGGACGAGATATTTCTGAAGTGGGGCACCCCTTGTTGCGATCTTTTTGCTACACCCCAAAACAACAAATGCCCCGACTTCTTCACCCTCTTTCCCCTACCAGGCCAACCCCTGAGAGACTCTCTAACCCAGGATTGGCCCCGGGGACTTCTGTACGCCTTTCCTCCTTTCCCCTTAATTCCACAGGTCATTCAGAAAGCTACCATTTTGAGGGCCAAGTTGATTCTCATTGCCCCTTACTGGCCTCGACAAATTTGGTTTCCGACTCTGCATCGTCATCTCCTGGTGCAGCCTTGGCATCTGGACCCAGTTCCGGATCTTCTGATCCACCAAACGGGTCAACAGCACCGGGCCATTCGTTCTCTCAACCTCACTGCTTGGTTGCTCCACTTCCTTCCCTAGCCAGGCTTCCTATGATCTCTGATCCTGTCAGAGATATCTTGATAGCTTCTTTGAAGTCGTCCACCAGAACAGTTTATGCTAGCAAGTGGCGACGTTTTTCCCTTTGGGCAAACTCCAGGCACATTGATCCCTTTACTGCACCCCTATGCATTCTGTTTTAGATTTTCTGGCTGAAGTTTTTCAGTCAGGATCTTCTTCATCAACAGTCAAAGTTCAATTGGCGGCTATTTCCAAATATCATGTTGGCTTGCAAGATCATAACATTATGTCACATAGACTATGCAAAGCTTTTTTGAGAGGAGTCTTTCTCCTTAAGCCTCCAATAAAACATCCTCCTCCACAATGGGATCTGAATATATTGTTAGCATCCTTGATTTTACCACCCTTCGAACCGTCTGCTTCATGCTCCTTGAAGTTATTGACCTGGAAAACTATTTTCTTACTGGCTGTCACTTCAGCAAGAAGGGTATCCGAGATTCAAGCTCTCTGCATCCGTTCCCCTTACTTGGTTTTTCACAAGGACAGGGTATCCTTGAGAACAAATCCATCTTTCCTCCCCAAAGTTGTTTCTCAAACTAATATTAATCAATCCATCGATTTACCAGTTTTTTTCCCGAATTATTCTGACAGAGCTGAACAAAAGCTTCATTTTTTGGATGTCCATCGTCAGCTCAGGTATTATTTGCATAGAACTAAACAATTCAGGAAATCAGACCAATTATTTGTCTCCTATGCAGAAAACAGGAAAGGTCTCCCAGTATCTAAAGTGTCCTTATCCAGATGGTTATCTTCCACCATTTCTTACGTGTATTCGCTCAGAGGCAAGCAACTACCCTCTAAACCGAAGGCACACTCAACCAGGAGCCTATCCACTTCTACAGCCTTTCAAGATAGGCTACCAATTGATACCATTTGTGCAGCAGCTACTTGGGCCACTCCTCATACCTTTGTCTCTCATTACAAATTAGATTTGGCCTCCAGGGACAGAGCCAGTTTTGGTTCCACAGTTCTCAAGAGTCTGTTCCATTGAGCCACCCGGGATACAGGTGCTAGGGACGCGGTCCCATCCAGCAAGAATGAAGGCGAGATTGACAACTTAACATTTTAGAAGTTATGTACCTACCATAACGTTCCATGTTAGTTGTCTTCTCTCGCCTTCTTTCTTGCGTCCCTCCCTCCTTCCCCCTGGCCTGGACAGATCTTGAAGGGCTTCTCTTTCTCAGGTTTTTTCTCTCCTGAGTCTTCAACAGAAGAGTCTATTTATTGAGAACTTGTTTTCCTAGTTCTACTAGGTTAGTCTTTGCTCTTCCTTTGGGAATAGTTTTATTAGCAGGGTATTGTAGCTACCAAACGAGATCTGAGGTAGTCCCGCCTTGCATCATGGGATATAGGGTTGCCTCGAGCTGGTAAAAGGAGTTCTCAAGCTAGGCAAGTGCCGAGTCGGAGCCGAGGATCGGCTCCGAACCCATCCAGCAAGAAAGAAGGCGAGAGAAGACAACTAACATGGAACGTTATGGTAGGTACATAACTTCTAAATTTGTCAGAAGGAAACAAAGTAGTTCCCCTCTTTCCCATAAAAAGGGGGCCACAGACAGGGATCTTCCAGACCACAGCAAACTCCTGCCAAAAAGCCCACCTTTCAAGACAGGCCAGGTAGTCTGTGACTACCTGGCAAATCTCTCGAACACCCCTCTCTTTCCCAGCACCTATCTTCTTCTGTTCCCTCTTAGACAAGCATCTCCATTGACCACTGGGTCCTTTCCATTATCCAAAATGGCTGTTACATGATATGGAAATCTGTCCCTCCCTTCATGGGGATTCCACAACCCCCTCAGCATCAGATTAATCTGTTCCCACAAACCCTACAGGACTTGCTAAATCAGGGAACTACTCAAGAAGTTTCACCTCTACAAAAAGGAAGAGGGTTTTACTCAAGAATGTTGTAAGTTCCTAGAAAAAGATGGTCCTTGGAGACCAATTCTAACCTTTTCCACAAAGTGCCAACTTTTTGTATGCTCTCTCTACAAACTCTTACCTCTCCTGCTCCCCAGACCTTTCTAGTCACTCTGGACATCAAAGATGCATACTTGCATATCTCCATTCATCCACAGTACAGGAAGATGTGAATGTGTTCTAGCTCGCCACTCATTCTTTACTGATGGGTTCGGAGCTGATCCCTTGCCTCCGAGTCAGTCAATTGCAAAGCTCGAGGTCTTCAAATAGCTCGAGGCCAAGTCCCTGTCCCATGATGTACCTAGAGTTACCCCAGATCTAGTTTGCCGCTGCAACAGATCGGAGGTTTTGCATTAGCTCGGGCCAGTAAACTGTTTTTCTACTTACTTATATTTAGATAGTTAGATAGTTTAAATAGTTTTATAAAACTCTTTACAGCTTTTTGGTGTGTTTACCTACATTTATTCCCTTCCCTTAGTGTGCTTTAAAATTTATAGTTGGCTTCTTGTTTTAGGCCTAGTTTAAAAACTCTTTCTAATTACTAGAGTGCGTTTAGTCAGTGACCATTTGTCACATTTTATAATAAATAGATAATTTATAGGTATTTGCTATGTGGTGTGTTTAGCCTTTGATTTTTTTAGAAAAGTCTTGAATTTAATAATTACTGTTGAAGTTTTTGGTAGTTAACAGTAATTTTGTCGGATTTAGCTATTCTTTAGAATATTTAGGCAAGTGTGTTCATAGGTAGATACTGTGCTTATCTGCCTGAAGGCATATATTAGCCCAGCCACGTGCGGTATTCACTGCCCCTTTGGTTAGTTCCCTAGGCCCTTGAACTAGCAGCTAATACCCTTTGCCCCTATCTAGTAGAGCTGTTGGTATAATCCCTGGTGTGAACTTTGTTACCCATCCACTCGTCAAGGTTCCTCTTGAAGAGTGATAGTGAGGGGCTCTGTCTTATGTAGATCGGGACCTTGTTCCATAGCAAGGGAAGTCTTTGTGAAGGGAATCTATCCCTCCAGCATGTTCTATTCATTGTTGTGCTGAGGTTTATATCCCTAGAGCGTGTAGTTCGAGTGGATTTGGTTTTGCTAAGATGGAGCATGTTCAACAGTTCTGGGTTGGACATGGCTCTGTATGTTAGACAGAGATCGCCTCTGAGAAGGCGGTATGCAACAGAGAAAAGCCTTAGTTTTTTCAATTGTGCTGCATAGGGCAACTGTTTGAGGCCAGTAATCCTCTTAGTGAGGTACCTCTGTGGTCTCTCCAGCTACTGGAGATGCCTAGCCAGGTACATTCCAATTGGTGCATTGTACTCAGTAATGGGTCCGATGAGGGAAGAGTAGAGGGGCACCACTACATCCTTAGATCTTGATGCAAAGCCTTTCGTGGTCAGATGGGTCACATAGAAGGATTTTCTAACCACCTTGGCAACATGGTTATCAAAGGAAAGCGGACTATCTACTTGGGTCCCTAGATCCCTTATTACTACTTCAGATTTCAGGGGGTTACCTCCTATGTGGTAGTTCGCGGGTACTCTGTTTTTTCCAAAGGGGATTACTATGCATTTTTTAGCATTTAGCTTGAGACCATGGCTTTGACACCATGCATCAGTCTCGTTAAGGCCCTTCTGGAGGATATCCATGTCGGCCGGAGACTCTATTATAGCACCCAGTTTGCAGTCGTCCGCAAACTTGGTCAGCCACAGCCCATCAGTGCTTGCTTGTACTTCAGAGAAGTATATGCCAAACAGGAGGGGCCCCAGGACAGAGCCCTGAGGCACACTGCACGTTACTGGTCTGGATTCGGACATAGATCCCGCTACTCTTACTTTGTGGGATCTGTCTGAGAGCCAGTTTGCGATCCATCTTGTGACGTAAGGGTTTATGCCCAGGTTGGTGAGTTTATCAATAATACCCGAATGGGGAATGGTGTCAAATGCTTTAGCAAGGTCAAGATAAGCCGTGTGTACCTCCTTTCCCTTATATATAGCCTGAGTAACTGTCTCAAAGAAATCCAACAGGTTCAGGAGACATGATCTGCCCTTGAAGCCGAACTGTGTGGGGTCAAGTGTTTGGAGGTTCCCAATCTCTCTATTTATGAGTTCCATAATGATTCGGTCCATTGCCTTGCAGATCAGACTGGTCAGGCTTATTGATCTGTAGTTCCCAGGGTCGGTTGTAGGCCCGCCCTTGTGCAGCAGAACCACCGTTGCTGTGCGCCATTCTATGGGCACATATCCTATCGAGAGGCTGAGACTGAACAGGGTATTCAGATGCGGGGTTAATTCATTTTGGAGCTCACATATGACACATCCTGGGACACCATCTGGTCCCATGGAGGCAGTGTTTTTAGCTTTAGATAAAGCCTTATTAACCAACGTATCAGTAATTGGAGTTGCACAATCCCCTGGAATAGTAATAGGCCCTGTGGGTGGTGAGGGGGATTTGCACTGAACCTGTCAGCCAAGATGTTGGCAATGTCAGTGGGGTCAGTGTATTTTGTTACATTTTGTACTAGCTCAGAACAGACTTGAGCGTTGCCATTTAGGTTTTTGACGTAATGGTTATGCTTGGCATCCTTGGCAACTTGCTTTTCAAAACTGGCTTTGGTTGACTTGATGATGGCCCTCAATTTCTTACTAAAGCTGATCAGGGAAGATTTTTCTACTTGAGATTTGGCCTTTTTTGTACAAGTCTCCTGCTTTTATTGTATAGTTTGCTTAAGGCCGGGTCCACCAGACTGGTTTCTTCTTGTTTGAGGAAGGTGTCTTGGTTTTATTTGGGATAGCATGGTCCATGCAATCCTGAAGGTGTATATAGAGTGCCTTGGTGTAGGATTCTGCATCCTGGATATCATTGTTCTTCTGCAGGGGGATAGTGAAGCTTTCCACTTCTGACGCAAGTAGTGTGAAGTTTGCTTTGGAAAGGTTTTTTACGATGGTTTCTTTGACTGGGGGAGGTGGAGGGGTGAGGACGTCTAGGGTTATCAGTTTGTGGTCTGATCTGACCAGAGAGGGAGTGATAACGGGTGTGGTACAATGGGCGCCCATATTTGCGATGACTAAATCCAATATGTTGTCCCCTCTAGTGGGGGAACATACCAGTTGTTCGAGGGCATTTGAATTTATAAATTCTATGAACCGCCGGGCATAGGAGTTAGAACTTTGGTAGTTCGCCCAGTCTATACCAGGGTAGTTGAAATCACCCAAAATTATGGTGTTGGATAGGGCCTTTATATTTTCCAATGCCTCAAGGAATGCTGAGTGAGCATCTTGGGACATGGTGGGCGATCTATAACAGGCTACGACTTGAAATGTGGTTTTGCCTACTGATAGTTGCGCATGGATGATCTCTGGGGCATCATGCTGTGCCACTAACCTGGAGATGTGGGTATCCTTGATGAATATGGATACACCTCCGCACTTTGTACTGTGATCCGGTAACTGAGGCCGGAAGGTATAATATGAATTGTAACCTGGTAGTGCTGGGGTGCTCTCTGGAGCCTTGAACCAGGTTTCCGTCACTGCACAAACACCGATTTTCTCCATACTGAGGAGTGCCTCGAGTGCGTGCATTTCGAGGTTGAGACTTCTGGTGTTGAGTAGCATTACCCTTAGTTTTTGGTTACCTGTGCTGGTTACGGTGGTTGGTTTGTCCTTTGAGCCTTGCCTAAAAAAGGCACTATGGGGACGGCAAGAGCCTTGGCCAGTATTCGAAAGCCTAGGGGTGACAGGTGCAAACCATCTCTGGTGAAACAGCGAGGCTTGTTTATCATGTCATCCCAGGCAGACAGACACTGGATCCTCTTAGAATGACACCAGAAGCTTAGCCAGTTGTTGAAATTTATCATTTTGTCTTTGTATTGTGGTATCATTCTAGGTGAAGGTAGTATGCTACTCAAGGTCAGGGTCATACCAGCCTGGGCTACATGATCAGAGATCTCCTCAATGTCTCTTTCCATGTAGTCCACGGAGATATGTCTTAGATCATTCACACCAACATGTACAATGACAGCGTCATACTTGTACTTGTTCTGGAGGGACCTAAGTGCCTGTGTTATGTGGCGGATCCTAGCACCCGACAGGCAGCAGACAGTAACCTTCTTCTTGCTCAGCCTTGTGAGTGGAACATGTGCGCCTTACTATAGAGTCTCCTATTACTAGCGTGTTGGGTATGGTGTTTTGTCTTGGGGGCTGTCGTGAGGCACACTGCTGAGGTGAATTATGTGTTTTCTGGTTTGTGTTTGGAGGTGCAGGTTGCTTGCTTGTCTGCTTTGGAGGGCACTGTTACTTTTTCAGATTTGTACCTAGTGCCTCCGAATATGTTTTTATGTATTTGTGTATGTTTAGCCGGTGCTTGTTTTGGAGCTCCATGTGTAACTGGTGGTGTGATGCTAGTGTGTCTCTTCTCCTCTTGACTGTCTGTTACAGTCATGGGTTGAGAGCGCTTAGCCTCCAGTCTGGCTGTGTATTTGCATCTCTCACAAGTGTTTGTGTCTAGAGGTAAGAGGAGAGGATTGTCTGTATACATGAGGCAGTTTTGACATTGCCTCAGGATGCCCAATTCCACCAGCTGAACTGGAGAGTACACCTGAAGCTGACCTCTGGACATGCTTGGAAAAGTAAATTTCACCTGTCTTGTGGACAATCGAGGGTCTTATGCTGTATTATAATAGTACTGTCTAGGAAATTTAGAAAATAATAGTGCTGTCTAGGAGATTTGGACAAGTGCTGATTTGGGTTATGCAAGTGCTGCAGTAAGAGCAGTTGATCTGAAGCACTTGAGTTGAGGCTTGCCTAGTTCTAAGGGAAAATTTGCAGCGCAGACTTTGTGGAGCCACAAATAGTATAACCCAGCTAACTGATGCTGCTCTGTGTGCAAGACCGCGCAAAAAGAGAGTTGCAGGGTTTTAAGAGGGAGAGATCAAGGAGTTTGGAATTGACCCAAAATGACCAATAAAACTACAGTTTCTAGGCAGTAACCACTCCTACAGGGACAGGCAGGCTGCTCAGTGTTAACCACTGCCACTGGTGAACACAGAGACTTCCCATTAGCCCAAGTAAGCACTGGCCTCCAAGAAACTTACAAACAGTTCAGAACAGCAACTCTGTAACTGAACTTTTTTTAAATTATAGAAAGTGGGAAAATAGCAAGATGTTTTTGTTTTTTTGTTTTGGTTTAAGGATAGCAGATACACACACATACCAAACTAGTCAGAACAGTGCAATAAATGACCTCAACACATGTGTGCTAGGCCAGAGGCACGTAAAATGCAATTTTAGAAAAAACGATTTTAAATTACGTGCAACACAAAAAATGCAATAAACAGGCTCTCTAGGTATGTTCTAAATACTGTTTCTAACACAGATATCAACTGTGTTGTGTCTTATAGCAGCTATCCTCTTGTTCTTTGCATAGTTTGCTCATATTGTGCGTTTTACACAGTTTGTGTTGACAGTAATTTACCTTTTCTTGTCACTCTTATATTTACATAAGCATTACTGTCTGTGTGTGCGTCTGTCTGTGTGCGTCTGTCTGTGCATGTGTGTGTAAGACTCAGCCTGTTTTTTTATTTAAGGCTGTTCTTGACAATTACTGTTTAGAATTTTTTGTGCTGTCAGTAATTTTCTCTTTGGGATTACAATGGCTGACCAAGAGAAGCATCCCAAGTCAGATTTCAAGAAGTGCCCAAAATGTGGCCAAAAGATGTCTGTAACAGTCCGCCATAAATTGTGTGTACTGTCTAGGAGCCCTGCATTTACAGCATAGCTGTTCTATATGCCATTCCTTCTCCTCCAGGGTCTCGTAGGAAATTAAAAGAAAATTAATAGACAGAGGTTTGTTGAAACCATCCTTTCAAGAAGCTTTGAGCGACCAAGATGGATCCAGCAAGTCATCAAAGTCTTCTAAGATGTATAGTGGAACACAGTAAGTGGCATTATCCCTGCCATTAAACTACAATGCTGCTTACCTTCATTACTTAGACTCCTGATACGTTTTTTTCACCAGCTCTTACCTCCTAGGTAGGGCTCTAGATCAGATTTCACTACCATCCCCCCACTGAATGCACTCACAACAGCATTAGTCAGTAATATTACCTTCCCTTTCTCTCCCTTCTGCACTCCAAGCTATCATCCCTACTTCAACCTGCCTTACTGATTGTTTCTCTTGTCCCACCTCTCCCACCTTGCAGATAGAGTCTGGCATTCCCGCTCCATTCCCCCTTGCTTCGCTCGGGCTCACTTCTCTCCCCTGCCCTACCCCCATTCTCACCCACCCCATATCAATTACATATATACTTGTCCATACCCCACCCAGTTTCAAGCAACCAATCAGCACACATCCCACTCTAAGCCCATCCCACACTCAATCAACATAAGCATCATGCTCTTAACCCATCCTACCTACCTCCGTTAGCAAACACCTTTTTCAACTGTAGTACAACCAGCTTCAGCTCATCACTCCCAACCCTTTCTCTCCCACATCCTGTTCTGGTACTTCTGTATTCACCAAACATTCACCAATGTCACTAATACACTTCAATGTATTACCAATTTTTTCCCTCACTATGTGCCATACTTCTACACCTTACACTATTACATCCTACTCATACAGTACCAAAACCCACCTCTTGTACAGCTATCCAGCTTCATAAACACAACTCCTATTCCACAATATCTCCTAGTCTTTATTCCATTAACACATTATTATTCTTCAAACATACAATCCTATCACATACACAACTAACTCTTCAAACTACACTCTTCATAACTCAATTTAACTCTTAAGTATAAACTGCTTCAACAATACCACTCAAACAGTACATCCACACTTCCCCAATGTGGAGACATCCACCCCAACCCAGGACCCACTCCAGCTACCTTCCCACCTCCCAAACCTCATAAATCCCTAAAGCTCACTATCATTAATATACAAAGTATCAGAAACAAAATTCCAGAATTCCATGCCTGGATAGCACATTCCAGACCCAACATAACTGCCGTAACCGAGACATGGCTAAAACCATATATAAAAAACAGAGTTCTTCCCTCCAGGTTTCTCCTGCGTAAGGTCTGATAGACCCCACAAGAAAGGGGGGGAGGAGTTGCTCTTCTTTATCCTAACTCTTTCATCACCATTCCTTACACAAACTCCATTCCCCAATTCTCTGCAGCTGAGCTCATCATTGCACATCTAAAACTAAATGATTTCAAAAGTATGTGCCTGATAGCCATTTACATCCCACCTGGCAACAATGTTTCTGTCTTCAAAGAAATATTAGCCTGGACCTCAAATAATGTCCACAGTGAAACTATAATCCTAGGGGATGTTAACATAAATTGGCGAGACCATATAAATCCTTCTCCAAATGCTTCCATCAACCCCTATAACTTCCCTCAGCTCATTACTACCATAACCAGGCCTAGCAATCACACTAACAAAGGCACCTTACTTGACTGGATCTTAGTGTCTGATCCCAACAAAATTACATCTGCAGGAACTCTACCCTGCAATATCAGTGACCATCTGCCCGCCTATATAACACGCCACCTCCTCAACCTTACATGATCACCAGTACAGACCCTCTAGACTGCTAACTTCACCCCCATAAGCTTCAATGAAACATTAAGCAAAATCAATTGGAGCATTGAGCGGCACAGTGGTGCAGCGGTTAATGCTGTTGCTTCACAGCAAGAGGTTCTCCGGTTCGATTCTCGGCTGGGGTGCCTTCTGTGTGGAGTTTGCATGTTTTCCCTACGTTCGCGTGGGTTTCCCCCGGGCACTCTGGTTTCCTCTCACATTCTAAAGACATGCTTCTGGAGCATTTCTCCCCGGGCCTCCGCTGAAAACAGGATCTGTGGAACCTAGTCGGACATTCCCGGTCAACAAATAATAAAATAAAGTATTTGCCTCTAGATGAAGCAGTTGAATTTTTCAATTCAACTTTCCTCAGTATACTCAATAGAATAACCCCCCCCCCCCCCGGAATAAGAATCAAAGTAAATCACACAATTTGGCTTTCTAGAGACACAAAAAACTTATGAATACCAGAGACTGAGCATGGATAAAAATGGCATAATAGTAAAAAACCCATAGATCTCCAGCTTTTCAAACAACTCCGCAATCAAGTAAAGCGTCTAATTATTAACGATAAACAGTACTACTACCATCTCCAAAACAAACGCAACTATAACCCAAACAGTTCTGGAATTCAGTCTCCACTCTATTAAACCCTGGCACCAAAAGCAATCTTTGCCCAAACCCTGACAAAACCCCTGCTGAACTAGCTACCCTTTTCAACTCCTACTTCATAGACACTATATCCAAACTTGCTTCCACCTTTCTTATAGCTACTCACAACAGCAACCCCACTTCTACAAACCATACCCCAGAAAAGCCTTCCCACCAGTCTTTCTCCTTCTCTCACGTTACCACTTCCACTATTTCTAAACTCCTGCTAAAACTCAAACCCAATAGTACCGCCCCATACAGTTTACCCCCAGAATATCTTCAAATGTCTGCCAAATCCAGCAGCTTACCCCTTAAGCATTCTCATAAATAGATCTATCCAAGAAGCCTATGTACCATCCATTTGGAAGAAAGCTTATATCATACCCTTACATAAAGGTGGTAATAATTCAGACATCTCAAATTTCTGCCCTACAGCCATTCTGTCTCCTGTTTCTAAAATAATGGAAAATGTATTCAAATTCAACTCATGGATTACCTATCCCAAAACCAACTACTTTCCACAACTCGGAATGTATTCTGCCCTGGCCATAGTACTACAACTGCTCTCCTATCCTTCCTAGACGGTGTTAATCACAGCCGCAGTGATGGCAAACTTGTCTCTGCACTCTTTCTTTATCTCTCTAAAGCTTTTGACACCATCTCCCATCCTCTCCTCCTTTCTAAGCTCTCACATCTTGGTTTGTCCACACCTATCCTTAACTGGTTGACCAGTTACCTCACAAGCAGACAACAATCCACCAAATGGTTGCACTCTTTCTCTTCTTTACTCATTACTTCTACCGGAGTTCCCCAAGGATCCATCTTAGGCCCCCTCCTGTTCAGTATTTTTATTAATGACTTTCACTCAACTCTCATTCATGGATCTGTAATTCAATACGCAGATGATTCTACTATTATCTGCTCTGGTAACTCTGAAACAGAACTTCTGACCATCACCCAAAATGCTTTCTCTATTACCGAAACCTGGATGACAGTCACCTCGCCCTCAACCCAAATAAAACAAAACTCTTGCTGCTTACTCCCAAAAAAGTATCACCATTAATAAATCTGATTTCATCATTTTCTCCTCCAAGACTGCCTTAGAGGTAGTTTCCCATACTAAGTTACTTGGCATAACCTTAGATGACAACTTAACCTTTGACCAACACATCCACAACACCATCAAAAGAACACACCAACAACTTGGTACCCTCTACCGACATAAACACTTTTTAAACTACTCTACTAGAAAAACACTTGCCTAAACTTTTCTCCTATCTTTTCTCCTCTATGGTGCCCCCATTCTGACAAACATCCAATCGTCATTAAAAAATAAAATGGAGAGCTGCTATAACAAAATTGCAAAATTTGTTATTAGAGCAAAGTATTCCTCCCACCACTGTCACTCATTGCAATCTCTGAACTGGCTAGAAATCCCACAACACCTAACTTACATAAAACTGTCCACAGCACACACATTCATCTGTAATTCCTCCAAATGCCCAGCCCTGGCTTCACTTCTGACTCTCTATCGACCAAACCGTTCACTAAGATCTGAAAATCAATCACTTATCCAAGTTGAGAGACCTGAACTTCCTGTAGACCAATACCTTTACTCTTTCACTCTAGCTAAATTCTGGAATGCCCTTCCACCTTCTCCACTGACTATAAATAATGCCCCGGCATTCAAAAAATCATTCTACCAACATCTCTCCTCTCATTGGCTACGCCCTTGCACCATCCCCAATTCCTCAGTCACCTGATTAGTAACCTGACTCATCTCTCCGATACCCACACTCTTCTTCACTCTCCCTATTGTGCACTCACCCTTATTCACAGCACAGTGTGCCTCACCCTGCCTCACATGGTGTGTAAAAATTGTGTAAGTGCAGATTATCATTATCTGTCTGATCTATTGAATACCTGCCAAGCACCAGAGTCTTTCACAAAATGTTGCTATACATTGCCTATGTTACTATGTCACTTCTGACTCTTATATTATTCTATTGTATATTGTTAAATGCTGTTATTACTCTTGTGTATTGCTAAATGCTGTTATTAACTCTCTAAATAATCTTTAATTATGTACATTGTATTTATTTATTTATTTTTGGGGAGCTTTTCTCCCCAGGTCTCCACTGAAAATGGGCTCATTTCAGCCAAGTGGACTTTTACAAAAGCAAATAAATAATCAAAAAAATCTTCGACTTCGACTCCACTGCCATCAGAACCAACAGTCTTTTCTTTTCGGAGCTGGTCTCCAGTCTTGGAACTGGTATCCAAAACTCCTAAGAGTCCGTTATTGCAGTTGGTGCCACCTTCGTTGCGCTCATCTTGGTCCTCTATCAGCCTTACTGATCTGGATGTGGATCGTGTGGTGCAGAAGCTGGTATTGGCACCGGCCTTGGCAAAAATTTTATCTGCTTCGACCCAAATGGCTTCAGAGCCGAAGACCCTTGCACGAGCTCAGACTGTTCCTCAGAGCCATACTGATCCTCTGGAGCCGGAGGAGTCGGACCTGTTGATCGTGGAACCCCCTGAGCTGATGCCTGCTCCATTGTCTTTGGCTCTTTTCACTCTGACATCCTCGGTGCTGATCAAGGACTCTGAGCCGACACTCTGGTCTGGTCTGGGGAGGATAGCCAGACCTACTTGTCTGTTCCAACTCTGCCTCTCGGGGGTTTGGCTCAAGTGAGCTCAGCTCCTACCTCTGGTTTGGAGCCCACTGTCCCGGTGCCAGGGGGTATCAACGGTTCCCTCGGCTATGTCTTTTCCCTCGCTTTGAAGCAGAGGTGTTTTCGATGCCATGAGGAGAGTCATGTCTCCTAAGACATCCTCGACCTCAGGTCTGGCTTCCACCTCCCCTAAAGCGTCTGTGTCTGCTTCTGCCTCACACATCCTGACCAAGCGTAGAGACCCAGAACCTCAGGAAGCCCCATTGGGTGGCCCTTGCTCTTCCGAGACCTCACCAGAAGCTTCCCCTCATGAGGTTCCCAGGAAGAGATTGTGCAACAGGAAACATTTAGACTCCCCCCCCCCCCCCAAGAGTCTTTAACATCTGATACTGACTTGGATGAGTCAGAAGGGTCCCCACAGTCCCCCTCTGAATATATCTCATTCGCTGAGATACTTGAAATCCTTAGGCCTGAGGGGTGACTGGCAATCCAAATTCCCTACTGAGGAGGAGTCCATTCTCCTGAAGGCTTTCTGGTCTCAGCCCTCCACCTCTTGGGTGTCTCCACCCTTCGATGAGCTGATGCAGCTGGTCTCACGAAGGGACTGTGAGTCTCCGGATGTTGTGGAGCCTGTCCCCAGGAGGCCTAATAATTTCATTTCTGCCCCCCTTGACAAAGCTCTCTTGACAAAAAAGTGTGCCATTTGATGCCATGGTGGTGGCAGCAGCCACCAAAAAGGAAATGTCAAACTTCCTAGTCTATCCGTCCTCCTAACAGAGACTACAGGATCATGGATAGATATGGAAAGCGCATGTTTAGTTCATAGACTTTTGCTCTGTTTGCTCAACTATTTAACACATTTTACCAGGTTACAAAGAGATCTCCTTAAAGAGCTAGGAGATGCTCTTCAGGGTACAGTAGCTGCAGGAGCTACAGACAAAGTTGCCGCCCAGCTTGCTACCCTCAGATGTATAGTAAACTCATCCATGCTCCTCATTTCATATGCAGCTGATGGGAACGAGTAGGGCAGCGAGTGCAGGAGTTGCTCTTAGGAGACACTCCTGGATGCACTTGTGTTCCTTTATGGAGCCCTTCAACTCATCCTTCGTGAATACCCCCATTGATGGCTCGTCCCTTTTCGGGCCTAAAGTGAAAGAAACCATAACCAGGTGTGAGCAGGACCAAAAGACTCTGGCTGCCGTTGGGGCCCATTTTTCCACCTTTACCAGACCCTACCCTAAGGGTCAAAGGGGTGGAAAACCGTGGTTCCGAAAATCTCAAGGAGCCTTTTAGGACGCACATGGTGACCCCCCCCCCCAGAGGCAGAGGAAGGGGCAATAATGGAAGACACCGCCCTTGTGGCAGAGGGGGTTCGCAACACCAGGGCGACAGAGATCACTTTTCTGGAAAGCACTACCAGCGCTCCTGAAAGGAGGCCCAACTGTCCTGCTCTGCAGGCAGTCAGGGGTCAGTTATCTTTGTACTCAGACACCTGTCTCAAAATAACAAAAGATAGCTGGGTACAAAGTATAATTTCCAGAGGATACGTCATCCCATTCGCCACACCCCCTCCACCCATAAGGAAAATCCCAGACGTTCCACCCAGTTACAGGGAACAAGCAAAAATAGAGGTCCAAATGTTGCTAACAAAGAGTCATCCAACCAGTCCCAGTAGACCAGACAGGATCCGGAACTTACTCAAGATTCTTTTTAGTTGCAAAAAAGACGGGAGACTGGAGACCCATATTTGATCTCAGCAGACGTAACAAATCTGTAAAGAAAGAGAAGTTCCGGATGGTCATGCTTCAGTCTATACTTCCCTTCTTAGGGAAAGACAATTGGATGTGCTTGATAGATCTCAAGGATGTGTGCTACCACATAAAAATGGCCAGCTCATCCACGAATCATCTGCACTTCCGGCTGGGAGCCAATCATTACCAGTTTCGAGCCCTGCCCTTTGGCCTCACTACAGCCCCCAGTAAGTTCACCAAATGCATGGCAGTGGTCACGGATCACCTGAGGCGTTTAGGATTCCAGGTGTTTCTGTACCTAGACGATTGGCTCCTTACCGCCACCACCAGGCATCAACTCATTCAGGCCAGGGAGTCTACTCTGTCACTCTGCAATCAACTGGGCGTTACAATCAGCTCAGAAAAATCTGCCTTGTCGCCATCGCAGCATATCGTTTTTATAGGAGCAGAATTGGACGACACCACCACCACCACCACACTAAGGTTTCCAATAGAAAGAGTCTTTCTTCTTCATCAGCATGTCAGTGTCCTGATATCCAAAAACAAAGCACCAGTATCAAAAGTTCTGAAATTGTTAGGCCTGATAGCAGCAGCAATTCTAGCCATACCACTAGGTCGTATGCACATGCAGGTACTACAATGGCTGTTGTTCACTCAGTGGTCTTAACAGGAACTTCCCATGTCTCACATGATGATAAATTCATGCAAAAGGGATCTTCAGTGGTGGTTGACCACAATTCATGTCATGATAGGACAACCATTTGTGCTACCCCCTCCAGCCAGTGATCACGGACGCTTCTCTGATAGGGTGTATGGAGGCATTTTCAGGGAAAGACAGCCCAAGGCACATGGACTAATCAAGAGACACATATACATATCAATGTCCTAGAGATGAGAGCAGTACTTTTGGCGTTGCAGTACTTTCAGGACTTTCTTCCTCTGGGTACGATTGCGATTCAGAGAGGCAACATGTTAGTGGTCTGGTATTTGAACAAACAAGGAGGAACCAGGTCTTACCCGCTTTGTTGCGAGGCTCTCTGAGTATGGCAGTGGGCTATTTCCACCCAGCGCTTTCGGTTGGCAATGCACATCCCGGGGAAATCCAACATAATAGCAGACAAGCTGAGCAGCGCAATTTTGTTGCCCCACGAATGGTCCCTCAAGACGGAAATAGCGGACATGATATTCCATAGGTGGGGCCAGCCTTGCTGCAACCTTTTTGCCAGTCATATGAACACGAAGTGCAGAAGCTACGTTGCCCTGATTCCCCCCTGTGGGAGAAGCCCCAAGGGACGCACTCGTACATGATTGGCCTCCGGGTCTCCTCTATGCACTTTCACCAATCCTGTTGATACCCAAGGTTTTACAGAAAGCAAAAACACTGGTAAGGACCATCATTCCAATAACCCCTCTTTGGCCTCGTCAAATTTGGTTCCCCTTCCTTTGATTTCATCTTTTGGAGGACCCTTGGATTCTGGACCCAGTTCCAGAACTTCTGACTTGCTCGCCAGGGGAACTCCATCTCTCTCTGCAGTCCCTGAAGCTGACAGCTTGGCTGCTCCAACTGCCATCATAGCCAGGTTCTATAACCTTTCCAATGAGACAAAGCAAATTCTCTTATCCTGTCATAAATTTTCTACGAGGAAGCTATATCTTAGCAAATGGGAAAAATTTTCTATCCGGGCCTCTAAAAACAATATTGATTCTTACCAAGCTCCCATGGCCTCCATTTTAGAATTTTTGACTATGATTTTCAACAAAGGAGCTGCAGCAGCAACAGTCCATGTTCAACTGGCTGCCATTTCTAATTTTCATCTTGGTTTTGAAGGATTGACTATTATGTCACACAAGTTATCCAAAGCCTTTCTCAAAGGGACCTTTCATATTAGACCACCTGTGAAATCTCCCTATTCTCCATGGAATGTAAATTTTATGCTTTCCCCACATAATTCTTCTGCCATTTGAACCAGCTTCCTCATGTGACCTCAAATTTTTGTCATGGAAAACCATCTTTTTAGTAGCTATTACTTTTGCCCGCAGAGTGTCAGAGCTTCAGGCGTTATCCATCAAGCCTCCTTATTTGATATTCCTTGCTGACAGTTTCACTTAAAACAAACCCCTCCTTCTTGCCCAAAGTTTGCACTGAAACTCAACCAAATTATTCATTTGCCATTCTTCTTCCCCAACCATTCAAACAATTTAGAGTACATGCTGCATAAACTTGATGTTCACAGACAGCTCAGATTTTATTTGGATAGAACAAAAGATTTTCAGGAAATCAGACCAGCTCTGTTTCATTTTCAGACTCCAAAAAGGGTAGACTAGTGGCTAAAACAACTCTTTCTAAATGGTTATCTGATTGTATCACCTTTGCTTATTCAGCTGCTAACATGTCTTTACAGTATAAAATTAAGGCTCATTCAGCCAGAGCTGTTTCTATATCCTCTGCTTTTTCTGCCGGACTTCCTATTGATAATATTTGCACAGCAGCCACTTGGTCAAAACCTCATACCTTTATCACTCATTACATAGTTGACAAGGCCTCCAGGGACAGGGCCTCCTTTGGATCCACGGTCCTGAGAAATATACTCCTGTGAGCCACCTGAGGTTGATGGCGCCTGGGACGCTACCTATCAGTAAAGAATGGCGAGATAGAACAACTTCACATAAAGAAGTTGTGTAGTTACCATAACGTTCCATTTGAGTTGTTCATCTCGCCTTCATTCTTACGTCCCTCCCTCCTTCCCCCTCCTGGGCTGTTAGATGACCGAGATGCTGGATCCATCCTGGTTGTTCAATCCTTCTATACCTTTTCTTGGGAATGAAAGAATGACATATGCTATTATACGCAGCAAAGAAGATCCGAGATAACTCTAGGTGCATCATGGGTTAGGGACTTGGCCTCGAGCCATTTGAAGACCTCGAGCTTTGCAATCGGCCGACTCGGAGCCGAGGGATCGGCTCCGAACTCCTCAGTAAAGAATGAATGCGAGATGAAAAACTCACATGGACTGTAAGTACATAACTTCTTTTTTTACGTTTTTCAATTGATTCTTGTCATTTCCAGTTCTGTGCTTTGCCTTTTGGACTCTCTATGGTACCAAGGGTATTCACAAAATGCTTAGCTATACTGATCTACCCTTACCTGGACATCCTGCTAATTCAAGAAGCCCACCCAGACACTCTAAAAGAAAACCTAGACTTCACTAGTTTCTTGCTACAAGGCTTGGGGTTCACCATAAACTGCAGCCAGTCCTCTTTAAATCCTTCCCAGGATCAGATTTTCTTAAGATGCAGGCTAAGAACAGATCAGATGATGACTTTCATCCCTCTTCAAAAAGTAGAAATTCTGCTCACCTACTTACACAACCTACTCCCCTTAACCTCCATCTCTGCCAGGGAGTACTTGCGCATATTAGGGTTCATGGCATCACTGATTCCAATGCTACCCCAAGCCAGACTTTATGTTCAGAAAATCCAGTGGTTTTTAAAAACACTTTGGGAGCAGTATGCCCAACCCCTGGAATTTTTACTCCCAATTCTCCCTTGCATAAAGAGAGAAATTCATTGGTGGATTCAACACATTCAGCTGGATCCAGGGCTTCCATTTCAAAAGCCAACCCCAGTTCAGGAACTTTACACAGATGCCTCAGACTTGGGGTGGGGAGCAACTGTGGGTCGGCAAAAGCCCAGGATCTTTGGTCTCCTTCAGTCAAGAAGTAACATATCATTGTAAAAGAAATGAGGTCTTTGATCCTGACTCTTCAAGCCTTTCTATCCTCCATACTCCCAGGACCCCTGAAGATATTCACAAACAATACTACAGTTCTATGGCATGTGAACAAACAGGGGCCACCAACTCTTGCCTGCTGTTGCAGGTTGGCCCTTCAAGCCTGGGGGATTGCCTCTCAAGCGAAGATTTGTTGCAATCAATTTATATTCCTTCAGCTAAAAATGTGATGGTAGACGCACTTAGCAGATCCATGACATGAGCCCACAAATGGATGCTTCACAAGGATGTGTTTCTGGATATCCTCCACCGGTAGGGTATTCCTCAAATAGACCTATTTGTCTCCCCCTTGAACAGACAACTTCCAAAGTTTTGTGTCAGTTCCAGACCCTCTGGTATGGAAGGTGGATGGCATAGCCTTCTCTTGGAAGGGGATGTTTCTGAATGCATTCCCCCTTTCTCACTCATCCAAAAGGTCCTGCTGAAGATACAGCAGAACAAGCCATAAATCTTGCTGGTGACTCCATTTTGGCCAAGACAGCACTGGTTCCCTCTTCTGCATTTAGCCAAGACAGCACTGGTTCCCTCTTCTGCATTTAGCCAAGAGCAGTCATCACAAGTTACCCCATAGGGTGCATCTTCTCACAAAAGACAAGAGGTCACTTACCCACCCACACCTGACTTCCCTGAATCTAACTCTGTAGGCGATAGGCTTTTGATCCCTTTCAGGCACTTTTTTTTCTGAGTATGTGCTTCTAGTCCTGCAGAAGTCCAGGTAACCCAACACTAGGAGATCCTATTTATCCAAATGGAAGAGGTTCTCCATCGGGTGTCTAAAGAAAGACCGAGATCCATTTTCAGTGGACATTCCAGTGGTTCTTTCCTATTTGTGTGAGAACTTCAGGCTGGGTTGGCCTACTTTTCTCTTAAAGTGCATCTTTCAGCCATTTCATCATGTTCTGCCTTTATCTCCTCCTCTAGCTTCTAGGTTGGAAGTTAAACTCTTCCTCAAAGGCATCCTTCACATTAGACCTATTCCTTCTCCCTAGATCTAAATTTTGTCCTGGAAAAGTTCACTTAGGCTGATTTTGAGCCTGCAGCATAAGCTTCCTTAAAATGTTGTACTTTGAAAACAATCTTGTTAGTAGCCATCTCTTCTGCCAGAAGAGTTTCTGACCTCCGAGCCCTTATGGCTTGCCAACCTTTTCTCATTTTCCACAAGGTCAGGGTATCTATCTGTACTAACCCTTCTTTTATGTCCAAAGTGGTTGAGTTGTCCCTAAACCAATCTATTTACCTGCCCACCTTTTTTCATAACCCTAAAAACCCTAGTGAAAAGGGTACACTTCATTCCTTGGATGTGCACAAACAACTAAGTGGACAAAACCAAACCTATTAGGAAAACTGAGCAAAGATTTGTTTCCTTCCACCCCAGGGCAGTGGAAAAAATCTGTCTCCAAACGGACTATTTCTACTTGGATCTCTAGGGCTATTTCTTTCATTTACGTCTCCCATGGGAAGATGCTCCTTACCTCTGTGAATGCTCACTCCATTACAGCAGTAGCCTCTTGAGGGGCTTTCTTCAAAGGTCTGGACACTGCATCTATTTTAGAAGCAGCCACATGGTCCTCTGTCCATACCTGCACCAAACATTACAAACTGGACACTATCTCCAGGTCCAGTGTGGGATTTACTAGAGTAATCCTGCGCTTGTTCATTAAAAAAAAAAAAAAAAAAAAAAAAAACACTCCTCTGCTCCATCCTCCCTTTCCTTTCCATGAGCTTTGGTACTTTCCCAAAGGTTAAGAATACTGTAACATAGAAATAGAAGGACATAAAATAGTTGTGTAAAATCTTACCATAACTGTAGATGTCCATCTCTTCCATGTTGCAGTATTCTATCCCAATTTCCTACCCCCCTTGGTGCTTGCTGTTTGCAGGATGATTCGGTTTACCTCATATCCTTGGACTGGTATTCTGACTGGGGCATTCTGTTCTGAGGAATGGTACATTCCGACGTCACTTTTATGGGCTACATTGCCTGCCTTATGTGCAACTTTGCACGTACCATTCAGTAGCAAAAGCCTTTTGTATACTGGCCAGTTTGGGTCGCCTAGGTGGGCATGTCAAAGGTTAAGAATACTGCAACATGGAAGAGAAGAACATCTATGGTTATGTTAAGATTTTACACAACTATTCTTTGAGTATTTTTGTCTGTACATCACCTTTATGCCTTATGCCTTGAGTGGAAAGTATATGTGTGATGTACGGTCCCTGTAAAATCTAAAGGCTGTGGTATACTGGCCAGATGTTTAACTATCCTTGGTTGGAGATCCTTTATGTAAAGAATACTGCAATAATGAGTAGAAGGACATCTACTGTTATGGTAAGATTTTACACAGTTGTACTTTCTTTGAACATCTACTGTTACAGGTAAGTAGGATTTGCACATCTGCACTTTCCAGTATTCAAACAGCTTTAAATTACTTGCACACTTGGTATCAATGCAGAGACACTTTCGTAGTTGCTCAGGGCGTGCAACTTAGTATTGAAAGTCATAATTTTTGTTGTCTTTCTGCTTCATTACACATAAAATTGTCATTATTCCACTAGTAGGATTTACAGCCTGCAAAAAAAAAAAAAAAAAAAAAAAGTTTAAGTGCGGATATAAGCTGCTGAAACCATCTGTACCACTGAGCTTTATAGCCAGTGTTAATTTTAAAAGAAAAGGACATGTTAATATATGTCTGGCTTGTTAAAGCCATTATATCTTGATATGTACGGCTTTCTGTCCCTTGAGAAACTTTTTTTTTTTTTAAACTTTCTCTATTCCATTGTCCTGTTGAGTTTACTCATATTATATTTGAAAAAAACATTTCTTATACTGCTGTTTTAACCTTCCCTTACTTTCATTGTCACCGATTTGTTTTTCTTGGGCTAACACCTCCATATGTGAGGGCTTGCTTCGCACCTGCACCCACCCCCTCCTTATCGAAATTTATACTACACATAGCCTGTCCTAGTCTCATTCCTATTCTCTCCTCTTCCTACTTGCCTAACCAGTCCCTGATACTACCTCATTATCCAGTAGCATTCACCCAAATCCTTTATAGGCTTGTCACCTTACATCCACATTTACTCTTGTCAAGAGGTCTTGATTTCATTTACTTTTCTCTATTGTTATAACATTGCAGTCTACAGTTTCTGATGCTCTTCGTGTTTCACTGTTGCAGTCATTACATTTGGGTTATCTGCCTGCAGGTAACCCTCAGCCGGCCTGAATACCAGAATCTTGGATTCCTTCGTCGGATGGCATCACTTCTTCCATGATGTCAGGTCGTCAGGGGTATAAAACATGCAGCCGACGCCATTACATCAGTCTTTCTTACTGCACGGTGCCCGAAGCAGAAGCAGTTCACAAGTGCCGGTTGGCAGACTCCTGAGTTTTTCGTTTTCGAGTTTCAGAACCGAAGTCTTCAAAAAAGCTAAGTACCCCGTTGAGGATCCTTTTTCTTGCTCTTAACCAATGTCAGTAAAAGTTAACAATTGTCTTACCTGTGGAAAGAAAATACCTCGTAAAGATTTTCATTCGTACTGCATTCCTTTCTTAGGCCCAGACCATGATGTCCCTCACTGTCAGTTTTGTGCCTTATTCAACCCCTGAACTATTTGCCGTCGGTCTATTTTTGCAGCAAATTATTTTGCCACTGTGTATAACTATCCAGGAATGGGTTCGGTAAGCCATCTGATTACCGATATTCCGAAAAAACATAAGGATAAAGACAGAGACTGCATAGGTCCAAAACTGCCAACGAATCTTCCATTAAGCTAGTCGCCAGTCCGCCGGTACTCAGTGAGGCTCTTTCGCAGCCCCTGATACCTGCTACTTCAGATTCGCAGGCCTCTACTATGTTGAGAGATGCTTCTTGGACTATGGAACCTGTGGCTGTGTCTGCCTTGTATGGGTCCGGAGCCATTGTGCAGGCACTGGCTTCTGAGGGTGTATTCAGGCCTACAGACTTGCATTTTAAACCAACACCATCTTCTTCATCCAGGCCTAAAACTTGACCCACGCCTAGAAAACCAACGTCCAAACCGCATGGTCAGGCCCATATGCCTAAAAAACAAATGCTTAGAATGGCTGAAGACCTTATTACTTTAATTAGGGGAAGCCAGCCTTCCCCCTCTGAGAACTAGAACTGATTTTCCTTCTGATTCTTCTGATCAGGATTCTGACATTTCTGTTTCTTCTGATTACCAGGATTTGTCCTTATCTACCTATGAGGATTCTTATGCAGAGGATTCCGTTCCCTCTGCTTCCCCTGCAGAAGATTTTTCTTTTGGTGAAAGCTTGCACACTCTTAGGGAGCATTTCCGCTGGGAAAGCTTGGATTACTCTGACTCCAAAAAGAGGCTTAGGGAATTCTTACTCCTTTCTCAACACAGGCCTTTAGTTATCCCTCCTGTTCTGGACATTGTAGATGATGCTTTCTTGGAATCTAGCCTATTCCCAGACACTTTGCCTCCAGCTCCCAGAAAACCTGACCGGTATTAGAGTACCTGACTCTCACAAGTTCCTCTTCAAGAATCCTGCTGTGGATCCAGTGACCATTTCCCAAGGTCCAAAAGGCATTAAGACTACTGCTGCCAAAAATCCTACCTCTTCTGATAGAGATTCTGGAGCATTGGGCAGATGGGGTAAGAAGGTATACATTTCTGCTACTTTGGCCATTAGGCTTTAAATTGCCAGTTTCATATGTTAAAGTACCAGAAGCATATTATGGGATTACTTAAACAGAAAATTATGTTGATTCCTGACAGTGCTGAACCCAAAGAATTACAGGATTTAATGCATTCTGCTGAACAAGTTGGTAAACATACTTTGCAATGTGGTTTTGATTCTTTAGAAGCATCTTGTAGGGCTGCTGTCACTGGGTCTATACTTAGAAGGCAT
This sequence comes from Protopterus annectens, assembly GCF_019279795.1. Classification (NCBI taxonomy): domain Eukaryota; kingdom Metazoa; phylum Chordata; order Ceratodontiformes; family Protopteridae; genus Protopterus; species Protopterus annectens. Next base: position 1,641,660,083 of record NC_056741.1, on the reverse strand, counting down.
GCTTGGCTTAAGGAGCAAAACTTGCCAGATCATGTTAAAGCTAAATTACTGGATTCTCCCTTAAACCAAGACCGACTGTTTGACAATAAAGCAGAAGTCGTCCTCAAAAAGATGGAGGTAAAAGCTAAATCTATGCAAACTTTTGAAGATTTCCTGCAAGTACAGCCTCCCATATTTAGTAGGCATTGGCCTTCAAAGAATTTGTCCTTTCCAGTTTCTTCCAGGCCTTCTCAGTCCAAACCCAGGAACAGCAGACCACGTAGGTTACAGTCTCAGGCTACGCACAGGCCTAAGCAGTGGGGGGGCTCTCACATCCAAAGCAGGAAGTAATAAGACACTCCCCTGAGGAAAGATGTCACAATGACTTAACCTTAACCTTTCCAAAACCTGCTCTACTGCCTGCTCCCTTAGGAGGAAAGCTCACCCTGCATGCAAAAAACTGGGAACTCATTAGCCAGGATAAATGGGTTTTAAATACAGTTTTCCAAGGATACAGATTCCTCTTCCACACCCTACCAACCCCAAACGGTTGGCCAGACCTACCCCCAAATCTCAGTGGGCAGAGGCTCACCGGCAGGTTCTCTCCCTTCTAAGTATCAGGGCTATCCAACCTGTCCCAGCAGAAGAAAGGGGACAAGGTTTTTATTCAAGACTTTTCCTGGTACCCAGAAAAGAAAGCTATTGGCGTCCTGTCCTGGACCTCTCTATTCTAAACACCTTTTTGGTAATTCCAAAATTCAAAATGCTAATACTTCAACAGCTGCTTCCTATGCTAGGCAAAGATGCCTGGTTGGCAACTTTAGACTTGAAGCTTACCTGCACATTACAATAAAGGAATCTTGCAGGAAATACCTATGCTTCAGGGCAGACTCCATGCACTATCAGTTCTCTGCACTTCCCTTTGGCTTATCTACTGCGCCCAGGGTATTCACAGTGTCTAGCTCCAGCCATTTGCATTTTGCAGGCAGAGAAATATTCAAATATACCCATACCTGGACGATTGTCTGATTCAGGCAGAAAGCCAGGACTTGCTATTAAAACATCTGGCATTCGTAAAGAAGCTTCTCACCTCACTGGGGTGCACCATAAACGAAAAGAAATCTCACCTAGTACCCTGCCAACAGAATGTATTCCTGGGAGCAACCTTGAACAGAAATTCCCAGATGGCTTTCCTCACTCCAGAGAAACAAGTTTGACAGCCTAATTCAAACTACTGGCCACAAAGACCCAGCTATCTGCAAGGAAAATTCTGCAAGCCCAGGGGTTCATGGCCTCTTGCATTCTACTAATTCCATATGCCAAGACTGCATATGAGGAAACTACAATGGTATCTAAAAAGCATATGGTGTCAACATTTTCAGGACCTGGAATCAATGGTTCCTATCATTCCTTGTATAAAGACAGAGTTCTTTTGGTGGGCAGACACCACAGCAAGGGGCTCCCTTACACTCTACGCCCTGCCGCCCAAGCCCTAACAACAGATGCATCAGACTATGCATGGGGGGCTCACTTGGCAGGGCAATGAATTCAAGGCAAATGGAACCTGAGTCAGATGCACCTGCATATCAACCAAAAAGAAATGTTAGCTGTACAGAATTCCCTGACAGCCTTCAAAGACTACATCCTTCCAGGACAATTATTGGTAAAAACAGACAACACCGCAGCTATGTGGTACATAAACACGCAGGGGGGATCCCATTTGCACCCTCTCTGCAGACTAGCCCTGGCTCTGTGGAATACAGCCTTGAGCTACCAAGTGCACTTACAAGCTCAGTTCCTGGTAGGCAAGCTATGTTCACTGGCAGACGGCCTAAGCAGAAATCTCATGGACCCACACGAATGGAAACTGGAACCAAAAATATTCAACCTCTTGAGGAACAAATGGGGGACTCCATAGATAGACCTGTTTGCCTCCCCTCAAAACTACCAATTGGACAAATTCTGCACAAGGACTCCTCACAGTCAAGCTTGGAAAGTGGATGCCCTGTCCTTTACCTGGGAAAGCCTCTTGGTTTATGCCTTTTTCCCTCTGCCTCTCCTCTTAAAGGTTCTGCTAAAGATCAAACAGGACAAGCTAAGGACAATACTGATTGCACTAGACTGGCCACACCAGCATTGGTACCCCGTCTTGCGCAGTATGATGCTGCTGGAGCCATGGCACCTACCTCGGACACCTTCCCTGCTGTCCCAGCAGGCAGGTCAGATTGTGCACCCTCCATCCACTTCAAACCCTGAACCTTGCAGCCTGGCTAATTTCTTGAGCTCCCAGTAGCATCCCTCAGTAAGCAGGTGCTAGATGTCATTCTGGAAGCAAGAAGGCCTAGTACTAGAAAATCTTATGCTGAAAAGTGGAAAAGATGCTGTTCCTGGATCCAGACTCAGGGGACGGGCACAACAGTGCCCAGCCTACCTCATATTCTTGAGTACTTAATAGAAATGCTCCACAAGGGCCTATCATTCTCGTCAGTTAAAATTCATGCCTCTGCCATTTCAGCACATTATAATACTGAACCACCCCTCTTCTCTCATCCCCTGCTAAAGCAATTCCTTAGAGGGGCCAAAAATTTAAGCCCCCCAGGTGTGCCCCTACTCTAGCCTGGGACCTTAACTTTTTATTGGAAAAGCTCACTCTCCCTCCATTTGAACCAGCTGCAACTGTGGAGTTGAAATTCCTTTCTTGGAAAACAGCCTTCCTTCTAGCCATCACTTCAGCAAGAAGAGTGCCTGAATTACAGGCCCTCATGATGGTGGAGCCCTTCTTTATCTTCCATGCAGACAGGGTTTCCCTCAGGACCAATCCTTCCGTTATGCCCAAGGTGGTGTCTAGTGTGGCCCTAAGTCAGTCTATTCATTTGCCTACCTTTTTCCTGAATCCACAAAACAAAGGTGAACGAATACTGCACTCTTTGGACATGCACAGACAACTTAGATTTTATTTGGACAGGACTATGCCTCTCAGACAATGTGAACAGCTGCTAGGTGGCTTTGCTGCAGGGACAGAAAGGAAGGCCATTTCAAAGCAAACCATTTCTAAATGGATAGCCCATTGCATTCATTTCTGCTATAAGCACCATGGAAAACCTACCCCACAGGGGATAAGATCACATTCCACCAGGGCTGCATATACATCTACAGCCTTCCTCAGAGGAGTCCGTACCAAGGACATCCTAGAAGCTGCTACCTGGAGCTCTTTACATACCTTAACCGAGCATTACCACATGCTTATTTTTTCTAAATCCAGAGCTTTTTTTGCCACTGCAGTGTTGCAGGGCTTAGTAGCGGGTCCTAATGCTCTCTAACTTCTTCCTCCCTTCCTTAGCTTTAGGAATCAACCCAAATATAATGACTGCAACAGTGAAACATGAAGACCATAGTACAGTTGTGTACACGTAACATAAATGTAGATGCCAGAGTGTATTCACTCCTGCAGTCCTGGTTACCCTCCCTCCAGCCCCCTGACTTCTCTTGACAATACCTTTCCTTCTCGTTTAGTGTATTTAAGCTTTGTGGTGTATTTGCTTTTTGATGGAGTTGTAACATAACCTATAATTGCTTCCCATTATGGGGGCACCTGACATCTGGGGCAAGAAAAACTGATGTAATGGCGTTGGCTGCATGTTTTATACCCCTGACGACTTGACGTCATGGAAGAAGAGAGAGCATTCGACACAGGAATCCAAATTTCTGGTATTCAGACAGGCTGAGGGCTACCTGCAGGCCGATAACCCAAATGTAATGACTGCAACAGTGAATACACACGAGCATCTACATTTATGGTAAGTGTACACAACTGTACTTTCTCCTTTTCCTAATTTACTGCAGTCATTAATTCCTCCTTAGGAAGTCCTTCAGTAGTACCCTTCCTTTCAGAATATTGACAAAAAATATAATACACGCAAACCTTTTATTATACACACCACTCATTTAATAATTCTCTTCCTAATACTGGCTGTAATTCGCAATTTCACTCTATTATACCGTGGTTTATTCTACATTTCTTTAACTAGCAATACTCTATTAACATTTTACCTTTATATATCTCCATGATAAGGGAGCACGCTACCTGGAATCTCCAGCAAACCAATTCCACTGTCATCTTTTTCCTCTCCTTATCTTCTCTTTTACCATTTTTTTTTTTTTTATTCAACTATAATCTCCCTTAACTGTTCCATAATCCTATCTGTCTTCCATGTTATACTTGTGCATCTTCACATCTGTACTCTTCATTGTATGACACATTACTATCTACCATGGTGCTTTTACACTTTATTCATACTTGCACACTACCAGCTACCCTATCTATACTCCAGCTGGACCTGCCTTCGTACCTGCTTACTCAAATTTATTTAATATCCAACCTTTTCACGTTCTCAAATGTAAACATCTAACCATTCATTTCACTTTGACATAACCTGGAGTAATTCATAATGTCATTTTTTTTAATCTGAATCAGCTCTTCTCTAAAATCACTCTTTGTAGTGACATTCTTCCCAACCCTGTCTGTTCAACCTCATCCATTCCACAGTTCTTTGGCCCTAACGCCTGTACAACGCCCTCAAAACTTTTTAACCTCCGTTAACAGTCGTATTCAAAACAAAGTTTCCAATCTAAAAAGTATGATTTCTTCATTGCTCTCCAGATATTGCCGTCATTGCCAAAACATGGCTAAAACCCATATGAAAGACACTGAAATTCTGTGCCCTGGCTGCAATACATTTTGATGCGACAGACTACACAAAAAAGGGGGAGGCATTGCATTTGCATACAACAAATGTCTTTCTGATCCTTCACAGAGTACCAACCTCCCAAAATGCAGAACTACTTATCTCTCTTCTCAAAGTTGATAAATATAAGAAGCTCTGTATAGCTCCCCTCTACATACCACCAGGTAATATTAGCGTATTGGAAAAAAATTCTGTGCTGGATAACGACAAAGGTTACTTCTGAAACCATGATCTTAGGTGACATTAACCTTGACTGGTTATCTGAGACATCCAGCACTCCAGCTACTGGTCTTGACTTGTATGGATTCAGAGCTAATCTATTCTCCTACTCTGCTCAGCAAATCGTATCCTAAAAATTCTATCCTCAACTGGATACTTGTTTCCAATCCCAGCAAGTATGCTAACTTGGGAATACTACCAGATTTCCTTAATGACCTTATATTCGTCAGTAGAGAAATTACCAACCAGCTATAAAAACATCAGTATAGAACTACCGGAAATCTTTTTCATCCTGATGCACTCAATTTACTAAAACCTAAAACTGGCCTCCTGTTAAAAACCCTACTCCTAGAAAAGCAGTTAGATTCAACTGTATAGTGTGAAGACTTCAAATACCCTTGCCCCTTGATGCCCATGCACTGGGCCAGTAATCAAGGAGCCTCAATCCTCACCACTAGCACCAGTGAGAGGCATGCACATTGAGAAGAATAACAAGTACACACAGTAAAATACAATTTCCCTTAAGAGCACACAGAGAACAGTCAGTCTGGGGCTGGTTTCTCCCATTCCCTCCAGATCCCCAATAAGACACCCCACTGGCACAGCTATAGGGTACAGGTCCCAGCCTAGTAGTGAAGCCAAAACCTCCAGTACCCTCTCTGTCCAACCAGTGATTCGTGTCCCTGCCCAAGTAGCTGACACACACACGCTTTGAGATTTGAGTTGTATACAACCACACAGATGCTCCTGTGGAAGGCTGGCACATGTTCTTCAGCTATGCCCCTTTCTGCCCAGGCTATAAGGTAGTAATCCACTGCCACCAACTACTCTTATCAGCTACTACACATGTCCTTACCAAAGGGTAACCAATTTCACTGTGTAATATTACTGTTATCCAAATAGTAAGTGTAACCCAGGCTAAGGCTATTGGAGTGGCTTATATATAATCGCCAAATACATGCAAGTACTCTAGAGCTCAAATTATCCCTACACAAAACAGCCACATTTGAAAGGTTTACAAATATTTAATAATAATAATAATAATAATAATAATAATAATAATAATAATAATAATAACACAAGACAAAACGTGTTACTTCAACACAATGACATTGCAGAGTTCAGCAATCACAGGAAAACAATTAAAACAATATTGTAGGATAGTCTGACAAATACAGAAAACAGCTAGTCTAATCTGGCTAAATTCCTGTATAACTCTTAAGAGAAATCACAGTTCTAAATTCTACTTTACTTAAAAGACAGAGTGCTGGTGAGTTGTTAACAGGTTCAGACAAAATCCAAAATGCTGAAATCATTCTCTCTGAGAAAGTCTTAAATTGATAAACACTCAGTACTGCGGAGTCATTTCACATTAAATCATTTTTATCACTTCTTTAGTTCCCAGGCTAACAAGAACTAAAACATTACATTTCTTAGTAAACTGCACCTGGCCAGGAAGCCACAGCAATAAAAGATACATTATACATGTAAAACCTTAGTAATGATCTCTTAAAAATCAAGACAATAAAAATAATTTCCTGGCCCAGACATCCTGTTTCTGAGCTTGAGATCAAACAGTCATACAATGCTTGACTTATCAGCTTTCTTCCAGCAGAGTGCACTGTGGTTACCTTTTTGAAGCTCAGTACACCATATAGTTTAATCATAACATATAGTTCTCTTTACATTTGTAAATCAAGCCTGTGGATTATATTAATATTTGCAAATGACATAGAATTATCTACAAAATTCTATCTAGCTAGGCTGGCAGCCTTCACATCCTTATCAGAGATGAGAGTAAAAACTACACAAAACCACTGGCCAACTCATTCAACTAAAATTCTCATGCAAAAGCCTGAAGGGTATAACAAAAAAGTGGGAGATTAATTAAGAGCCAACTTTTAGGGAATTGATGCATAGAAACAATGATGCAGGGATAAAACTCCTAAAACCTTACAGTTGTATGCAGAGTTGGATAATCCACAAGCATAGTTAGGGAGGGACAAGAGAGGCAGTTGGTCACTCATCATTCTGTTTTGTTTTTTGCTTGTCAGTTGAGGTACTTGGGGTGAGGTGCTGGCTTTTGGTATCAGCACAGGGTGTTAATAAGAACCAGCTATGCCTCTAGCATAACCTCATCAAGAAGCAAATTTACCTGGACAAAAAATTATTACATAGACCCACATGATAATCAAAAAAGAAATCAAAGAAATTCTGGAGTTCAGTTAAGAAAATTATTCAGTCTGGCTCTTTCCTCACCAAACTCCTATCCAGACGTATCCCCCTCAGAAACAACTACCACATTTAACACTTTCATCAACATTATTGCTTTACATACTTCCAGCTAGTTGTGGGCTGAAAGCTTATTGAGCGTTTTCCTGATTGATGTATAGGCCTTGCTGTTTTAAAATGTGTTTATATGATTCTGTATAAGCCCAGTGTTTGTACGAGGCTGAAGTCCATGCAGTGGCTGTTAACAGTGCCCTGTATAGATGCAAATGCTATCAAGTTAAACTTTCCCTTAGAATAACTATCTTTGCAACCTTTCTCAGTCCCCCTGCTTCCCTAGGAGCATCTGAGTTGTATGCAGAGCAGCATCACCTTGTTGGATAGCCGCAGTTCACATTGGGTATAGCACCCGTTCTTTGTCTGTGTGCTGTCATCCCAGTCCAGCTAAATCTCTCCACTCTTCTCCCTGGTTAAATCCATAGTAAAAAAAAAAAAAAAAAAACGAAACAATGGATAGGCACTTTCCTGCTGTCTGTGGCCATCTTGGTGGACATGGGCATTCTGAGGCAGTGTAGCAATTGTGTCATGTATACTGACAACCACTTAATCCTGAAACAAACAAACATGTGAGAGATTTAGTTACATTATGAAAATTGAGAGACAACTCTAACATACTGACAAATAAGAAGACAAACCAGTTGTCAGCACATTATTTCCCTCACTAAGTAAGGTCGTGACACACATATCCACATATGAGGCGATACTCACAAGTAAATTTAACCTTGGAGGCCTCCTGTATGCGGGTCTATATCATATGAGCGAATCGCACAAATTGCGAACACTCATAAAATCAAACGTACCGGATCTCGAAGTGCTTTTTCTGAGATTGCGATACAGTGAAGAATGGGATATTTGCCCTTTCCTCACTATAATGCAATCTCGGAGTTAGAATATATATTTAGTGGGGGGCGTGGGGGGCCCAGCCCCCCACATTAGGAAGTTCAAGGTCCGGTACGTTCGATATTATGAGTGCTCGCAATTTGTGTGATTCGCTCATGTGATTTAGACACCCTGTATGCTGCTCTCAAAAACTACATGCAAACAAAAACAAGTCAACACCAACCACTACACATAAAAATATACATCAGTGTCTTCACAAATAATCCCCTAAGGCGAAACATCAGACATTCAAACATCTTGATCATAGGAGATTCCATCATGCAACACCTAGAAACTCCCTTCACCAGTTTGAATGAAGAAAGGGTTACAATCATTTGCCTGTCAGGGCCCATAATTTGACAGATCACACAGGTACTCTGGTCACTCAACTACAAGTAGCAGTACAACTCCGTCATAGTCCATGTGGGTGAGACTGACCCAAGACATACCTCCCTGGACTATATGAAGAGAGGTATGATGGACCTCTCTGAATACGTGTTGCAGGCTGGTATGAGCCTTGCATTGAGCGACATTCTACCCTCACAAAGAATGATGCCACAGTGCAAACAGAAAATGATTGACTTCAATAATTGGCTTAACTACTGGTGTCATTCCAAGGGGTGGGTACAAGTATTTGTTAGCATGGGACAACATGATTGACAGAACACTCTGCTTTGCCGGTCATGGTCTGCACCTGTCGCCACCAGGCTTTTAAATACTGGCCAAGACAATAGCCATTCCCCATAGTGCCTTTCTTAAACAGTGTCAAACCTACAGACCTACCAATTTAATAAATTCTTCTAATGCAAACCTGAAGTTACTACTGCTCAATGCTAGGAGTCTTAAGAATCTGCACTGCTTAGAAGCTCACCTTGCCATGGAGAATGCTGATGTCTGTGCACTTAGAGATGTGGTTCAAGGGTGTGAAAAGCACCCCAGCAGTGCAAGGCTACAATGCCTGTCACACATTCAGACCACCCTTCGAAAAGCTGCAGGTCCCCAACCATGAACACCACTCCGCATACTTGAATTTACTGGAATCGCTTCGTATTCAGCGCAGCTCATTAATCCTAGGTGATTTTAACCACTCCTCCATAAACTGGAAACTTGTTTGACCACTAACATGCAAGCTCAGAGATTCGTTTATCAGTGAAAATTCTCTGGAACAATTGTTCTGTACTCCCAATAGGGGCTCTAATATCCTTGACATAATACTCACAACTATGGAGGAGTGTTGAGGCCCCCCCCCCCCCAGCGTAATGCTTTTATTGGTAAGATTGGATCATAAATCGGTCTCCTTTGAAGTAAATGTAAAGGTAGTACCCCATCAAACCCTAAAGAACATTTCCAACGCAAATTACTTCCTATTAAGTCATTGCATGGATAATTTTAAAGTTCTCCCTAACTCCAAAAACAAGGAGGACTATGGAAAAGTATACACAAATGCCATGTACAACATCTTAAACAACTGCATAGAAGAAACGGCAGTACCTGACCAAACAAATCCCAGTTCTAGCTGGACAACAGGCCACCCCTGGTGGACCCCTTGCATAAATAGACTACACAAGAGAGGAAGAAATTCTTGCCTAGAAGAAAATGGGAGGGTGCACAACAGAGGGAAAAAAAATCCCTCCGTCTCAATAGGCAAATCAGGTAACTAGTCGAGTCTTCAAAAACTAAATACGAGACCTCAGTAGCCTCCCAAGCAAAAGATAACCATAAAGCATTTTTTAGTTATGTCTGAAATCTTAAGGGAGTTAATCAACAATGTGCTGAGTTGACTATAGATGGCACTTCCTGTACTCAGTCAGAAGAAATAGCAAACTTACTGGCTGATAAATTTTGCTCAAATTTTCAGCCCCTCATCACCTCTGGTCACTTGTTATAATGTAACCTCTACCATTCCTTTGCCCTTTATCACAAAAGAACAGGTTGTCACTACCTTCTCTAAAGCTAGAAACACTGCATCATCAGTGGGCCCTGACGGAATCCCAGGGTGCCTATTAAATAGCTTATAACATGGCCTAGCAGACCCACATGTATCTCTACTTAACCACAGTCTCCAGGCAGACTTTTTTCCCCAGTAGAGTGGAGGAAAGCAATAGTCATCTTTCTCCACAAGGGAGGACCATCTACCGACCCATATGTCTGACTAACCTCCATATGCAGAGCTATAGAAAGGATAATCTTGGATCTGAGTAACAAAGACATAGGAAATTTCCAGTCTCTAGACCCAACCCCGTCTGGCTTCTTTAAGGGCGGATTCTGTCTGCTCATTCTGATGGACTTCATTGAGAAGGTCGCCAAGGCCATGGATGAGGGTAATAGTGGATACTGCCTACCTTGACCTGGCCAAGGCATTTGACACAATACCCCACTTGAGTATTATACATAAACTCACAAAAGTGCATAAACCTCTGTCACCAGTTGGCTAGCCAAATGACTCATGGATAGGGCATATGTTGTTAGAGTGAGAGAATCCACATTCATCAAGAGACCAGTTATCAGTGGAGTACCACAAGGCTCAGTGCTGGGCCCTCTCCTGTTTGGAAAATACTTTCCCAGATATCAAGGCAAATGTAGATGGCCTTTGGTTAACCAAGTTTGCTGATGACCGCAAGTTGAGGGCAATCAATGACTTTGGAAACTGTTTATATCCTACAGAAAGGTCTGATGCAGACTAATGATTGGTGTCAGAGCCATGGCCTCAAACTATAAATTTAAAGTGCAAAATACCCTTTGAGAAATCAAATACCGCCCTGCAAATTTATAACATTGATAGAACTTCCTAAGAGTGGACTCACTAACAAAAGATCTGGGTACTCAGTAATCTGAACTTTCACCACCATGTGTCCATGGTGGTGAGGAAATCCTTTGTGGCTCGGATGTCACAGTACCACTGTACTCTGCCCTCATCAGACCAATAATAGAGTACACTGTACCGTTTGGCATGGCATGGCATGCTTGGCATGGCACCAGTCACCTGCAACAGCTGGTGCGTCCTCAGATTTCTCACCAAAAAAATACATGGTATAATCAACATGTCATATGTGGACTGATTGTTAAAGCCCCATCACTGTATTCAGTTTCCTACCAATTACTGAGGAGTGATCTGTGTCTGATCTACAAGGCAGCCTCTGACCCAGCATTTATGGAAATGTTACATATTCACAAAACCAACTGTATGAGGGTTACCAGCTCCAAAGATCTAAACCTGATCTTTGACATGAATAGATCATGCTGGAGAGACAGCTGTGTCCCAGAGATTGCCCCTCCTCTGGAATAGGCTTCCTATTCATATGAAGCAGAGCCCTTCCCTGACCATCTTCCAGCACATTTTGGACCGATATGTGGGACATTGCAAATTCACTTCTGGGGTGGCGCCCATGTCCTTTATGCACAGAGGCAGTTTGTAAAAATAGTTAAAACCCTGCTTGCTTATCCTTGTTAACTTTCCCCTAGGGATAGAAAATTGGGCAAAATCTGGGTAAAACTGGCTAGGCCTTTTAGGGCTCTTGAGCCATTAGCCTAGTAATCTGCTATGAGCCTATAAATAAATATTTGATATTTTAACAAATATGATGATGAAGTAAAAAGTAATTTAGAGAAGAAGTATTTATAAAGTTAGTCCATAACAAATGAAGCAAGGCTTTTAGAAGCCCTGTAACTGAAATACTGGAATGTCCTTTGGGGGTAATTTGCATATGTCCGATGGGTCTCCATTAAAGGAAGTTTAAGGTTTTATACAGTGAGAAATTCAGCCTAGTTAGATATTGTTTGCTGTTACTGAATGGTATGTCCATGTGACCTTTTTATCCTTTGGATAGGATAAGCAAAGGGGAGACGTGTTAGAATTGGCTGGATAGAGATGAGAAGGAAATTATAGAAAAACACTGGATAAATAGTTGCGTAACCCCTAGAATGACAACTACATCAAAAAAATTTGGATTTGCATTTAAGCATCTGCACGAATATTTCTACACAAAATGCTTCTTCAAATAAGAGAAGCTTGATTGAGGTGTGTGTGTGTGTGTGTGTGTGTGTGTGTGTGTGTGTGTGTGTGTGTGTGTGTGTGTGTGTGTGTGTGTGTGTGTGTGTGTGTGTGTGTGTGTGTGTGTGTGTGTGTGTGTGTGTGTGTGTGTGTGTGTGTGTGTGTGGGGGGGGGGGTTGGGGGACTGGAGCCCTGTTTCTTTGGTTATGGGGAAAAGCTAAACTGTTTTAAGAATTACTGGCTGAATTTACTTCAGGGCTATAGGAATGGCAGATTAAAGAGAAAACATTGTGCTGAGGTATGAGTGATAGGGCATGTCAAAGGACTGATAAAATGGGTTTTAGTAATGGCTAGGAAGGCTATAACAAAAAAGTGGAGAACTAATTAGGAGCTAGATATTAGGGAAGTAATACAATTAATAGAGGAAATGAAGGAAATTGAAAGAAAACTGTTGGTGTGGACCCAGTAAACTTCTTAAGAGCAAATAGGAACTTTTGGATTGAGGAAGTTAATATCAGACAATGTAATAATGCATAGAGAAGGACAACAAAAAAGAGAAAATGAAATGGAAAGGAAAATAATCTAGAGAGCTGTAAAATAACAGAAAACAAAAACAGAGGAATATATGGTTTCTCCATGAGGCCCTTACAACACCCCTCAACGGTTGCCTGACTGATGTCAGTTGGAGGTCACTTGGCTGTCCACCCAAAAGCTTGAAAGGCCATCACCTCAGATGCATAGGTGTTGAGAATTGTGTCCAGAGGTTTTACCTTTCTCGTTTCATTCAGTCCAAAAGATTGACAAAAATCCCATCATCCCTTCCAGATGTTCTACCCCAGTAGAGAAGGGATGCTGCAGTGGAAGTTCAAAAACTGGTGGTCAGCTCAGTCATCCAAGAGATCCCACCAGACCGATATGGGCTGCATTCCAAATTTTTTTAGGTTCCCAAGAAAAACAAGGAACAAATTGAAACATTTTGTCAAGCAGATTAAATTCCAGATGGTCCTTTCTGCATTTTCTGAGAAAGGGACTACTAGATGCAGTTAGTGGATCTTAAGAATTCCTAACATCACATCAAGCTGGAGAGGCACACCAGGAAATTTATGCACTTTCAGTTGGGAGCTGATCATTATCAGTTTCCAGCTCTGCCATTTGGTCTCACCACAGCTCCCTGGGTATTCACCAAATGCATGTCAGTACTGCCAGCCTAGCTCAGTTTACAAAGGTTTCAATTACTCTTCTAACTGGATGATTGGCTCTCGACGGCTCTCATGAAGGCATCTTTCATCTAAGCCCTAGATTCCTTACTCCATGTATGTCTGTACTTGGGTATAAACAGTAAATCACAAAAAGTCCAGATGTGGAACCAGTTCAAGTGTTAGAATTTATCAGGTGCCAGTTAGATATTGTCAGTCAGGCAACCTAACTGCCATTTTCCAAGTGAAGTTCACTTAGTCTGCAGGTTTCTGGCATTTTGCAGATTGCCAGGCCCTCTGCCACTTCATTACTTTGTCTTCTTGCACACGATGGTTGCGGTTTGTCTCATACCTCTTCCAAGATTCCACATGTAAGTTTTACAGTGGACTCTTAAAAGTTCAGTGGTCGTATCTGACTCATTCCATGGATTTTCCAGTCCTTAGGCAGGTGCTTGTCGCTGCCACATTTGATGGTAGTTGAAGTCCCTGCTGGTCACTGTGGAATGACCTTTTGATCTGAAGTAGGATATTCATTTGTCTGCAACCTGTGGGTTATGGATCCGATATCGGATCCGAACCGGCATGGTTTTCCAGCTATGGATCCAAGCTCTCAGCTCCTCCCCTCACCCATAATGCCCTGCTCTACCCTCATGACCTCAGATCTCGTTTGCCGCGCTGGTGACTGGATTGGTATTCATAGCTCTCAGCTAAGTGGTTGTTTCTTAACTGTTAATACAGAAAATTTAAAGTTTTTTGTGCATTTTTGTGTGAAAGTTTAGGTTTCCCTCTTTGATAGTTTTGTTTAGAGTTAAATTAAGTAATTTTTTTTCCCTCCCCTCGCTGTTGGCGTAGAGTGTGTGTGTTGGGCCTGTGTGTCTGTATTAGTTTAGTTACTTTTTTTAGTAGCTTTATAGATTTGAATGGCTGATCAGCCCAAATCTGTTTTTTCAAAATGCTCCGAGTGTGGCCATAAGCTCTCCCCGGCTGATGGCCACACTCGGTGTGTTAAGTGCCTGGGGGTTGAACACCTCACATCTGGATGCTCCATTTGTGCAGGGTTCAACCCCAGGGCACTGAGGGAGCGGAGGTCCAAGCTTGTCTTGGCGGGTCTTTTACCGCCAGACTCGGCTCCGGCCTCCGCTCCTTCGGGAGCAACTGTGGTTCCGGTTATTCCCTCTGTGGCACCCCCTCCTGCTCCTGGGACTCAACCTCCCGTTTCTGGAGAGGAGAGGGATGCTAGAAAAAAGGACCGGAGGGAGAAGCACCACAAGCGGGCCGAGACCTCTGTTTCGGCCCCGCCAGCCAAGCGGGCTTCTCCCCCGGCTCCGTTGTCGGCTCGGTCTCCTCCTTCTCGGCTCCGGTCCCCTGTGTGCTTTTCACCGGGTCCTGAGGAGGAGGAGACCCGATCTCCGTCGAGGCTATCGAGGAGGCACTCCAGGCCTACCTCGGTAGCCTCGTCGAGATCTACATATAGCCTTTCAGATGCTGATCTGGACCGGATGATGAGAAGATTCATCCAGGCCCAGATGCAGATGGGAGTGCTCTTGCCTCCCCCCCCTCTGGGGGGGAGCTCAACACCCTTTTAAGCCTATTGCTCCTTCTCCGACCCGCTATCCGGGTTCGAGCAGCTGGAGCCGAGCAGCTTCGGGCGGGGTGGGTCGGCGCCGATAGTACTTGGTGCCGGATCCGACCCTGCCCTCGAGTGCGTCGGATCCGACTCTCGGAGCCTGGATCCGAGCCTGATCCGGGGATCAGTGCTCCTTCGGCGCCGTCTGTGTCGGGCGCACTGTCCGCCGGTTCCGGCGCTTGGCGCCGGCTCCGTCCATTCTTCGGATCCGAGGGAGCGATTGTCGGATCCTTTGGTCGAGGTCGGCTCCCCTTCGGCTTTTGATGTAGTGGAGAGGGCTCTGTTGAGTGTCTCCGGACCCCGGCACTTGTTCGGCTCCGTCCCAGCTCCCTCTGCACTGGGCCAGGCTTCCACCATCCGGCCCCTGGGACAGCCCGCTTCTGTGCCCCAAGTTGCTCCTATGGAACAAATTGCTGCTTGTGAGGACTCCTCTGACAGCCCCCAGAGGATGTCCCTCGCAAGCATACGTGCAAAAGGAGGCACATTGACTCCCGAGTCTCTCACAGAAGACACGGACTTGGAGGAAGGAAGGCTCCCCACGGTCACCCCGAGGATGTCTCATTTGGAGACATCATGGAAATGCTCCGTATAAGGGGGGGGGGTGGTCTGCCCCAAGTCTTCCTCGGCCGAGTCCGTGTTCTTGGAGGCATTTGAAGCGGGCCCGTCTACCTCTTGGGTGTCCCCTGCCGACCCCTGGTGGACCTTATTACCACCAGGGCGTGGAAGGAACCGGACACCGTGGAGCCAATTCCCAAGAGACCGGATAGGATCCTTAGTCCGCCATCCGACCGGGCCCATTGGAGTAAGGGGCCTCCGGTAGATGCCATGTTGACGGCGGCGGCCACCAAGAGGGAACTGGCTCAGGAGAGTCCCTCAGTCCACCCCCCGAGCAAGGAGTCTCGGATGATGGACCGCTTGGGGAAGCGGATGTTTAGTTCAGCGACCTTCTCGGTAAGGGCGCTGAACTATTTGGCACATGTCATTAGGATGCAGCGAGATCTTATAAAAGAATACGCTGCATCCCCCCCCCCCCGAGTCCATTTCGGAGGAGGACAGGGTTCTGCACTCCACCCGTATGGCCACTCTTAGGTCAGTTACTAATACTTCTATGCGGCTACTCTCCCATGCAACGGAAGGCGCCGCTAGAGCTGCGGGGACAGGACTGGTCACTAGACGTCAGGCCTGGCTCCGTCACTGCGATTTTTCTGAGCCCTTCAAAGCGTCGTTTGCGAACGCCCCCTTTGATGGTTCTGCTCTGTTTGGCAAGACCGTTCGCGAGACGTTGACCCAGAGCGAAAAGGACGGGAAGATGCTGTCTGCCGTTGGAATCCGCTTCTCTGCACCCCAGAGGCCCTACTCTAGGAACCAAAAGGGTCAGAAGAAGATGTGGTTCCGGAAGTCGCAGCAGTCCCAGCCTGCTCCGGACAACCAGTCCTTCCGTGGCAGAGGAGGACAGGGAGGACGCCGCCCTAGAGGCAGAGGGGCTCCCAGAAACTTCGGGTCCAGGAACCTTTCTCTGAGCGGCCCGCGCAGCAACCCTGAGGGTTGCCCGACTGCTCCACTCTGGAGGCAGTCGGGGGACGTTTTCCGGGGCACCTAGCGGCATGGGAGTCCATAACATCGGACCGCTGGGTTCTCCAAATCATATCCAGAGGATATCGCATTCCTTTCCTTTACCTTCCAAAGTTGAAGTCCCTCCCAGACGACCCACCCGGTCAACGGGAGGCCGCTTTGGCAGAAATTGGCCATCTGCTAAAGAAAAGAGCCATCCAGCCCGTTCCCCCAGACCAGATCGGATCAGGGTTCTACTCCAGATTCTTTTTAGTGCCAAAAAAGACGGGGGAACTAAGACCAATCCTAGACCTCTCTCTCTTGAATCTGGCAGTCTCCAAAGAAAAATTCCGAATGGTCACTCTGCAATCTATTCTCCCCCTTCTGGGAGAAAATCACTGGATGTGCTCGATAGACCTCAAGGACGCGTACTACCACATCCTGATGGACAGGCGCCCCAGGAGGTTTCTCCGCTTCCGGCTGGGAGCCAGTCACTACCAGTTCCGGGTCCTTCCCTTTGGTCTCAACACAGCCCCCAGGGTGTTCACCAAAGTATTAGCAGTGGTAGCGGCCCACCTGAGGCTTCAGGGGGTGCAGGTCTTTCCCTACCTGGACGACTGGCTCCTTACCGCCCCAACAAGGCATCTACTTCTATTGGCGCGAGACTCCTTTCTCCATCTTGCTCCTTTTCTGGGCATCACAATAAATACAAAGAAATCCAACCTGGCCCACACAGCTCTTAGATTTTATAGGGGCCAGGCTAGACACAAGGAGTTTACGAGCCTTCCTCACTGTGGACAGAGTTCAAAATCTGCAGCTCCAGGTGCGGGCCATTCTCCATTCAAGTTCTGTTCCGGCGGAGTTGGTCCTGAGGGCTCTGGGGTCCATGGCATCGGCTATAGCACTTCTTCCTCTTGCCAGGCTCAATATGCGCATTCTACAGTGGGCGCTCTTAGTACAGTGGTCATACCTTGCTCTCCCCATGTATCATCCCATAGCGATCAGCAAGGCTTGCAAGCGGTCCCTCTTGTGGTGGCTCCACTCCCCGGATCTCCACAAAGGCCGCCCATTTTGTGCTTCTCCCCCTCTCGCCACGGTGACCACGGACGCCTCCCGCCTCGGGTGGGGGGCACTTTGGCGGACCATCCAAGGCACGTGGGACGATTCAGAGACCTTACTGCATATCAATGTTCTAGAGATGAGAGCAGTGCTCTTAGCGTTGCTAGCACTTCAGGACTTTCTTCCCTTGGGAACAATTGCGATTCAATCGGACAACATGTCTGTTGTCTGGTACATCAACAAGCAAGGGGAACAAGGTCTTACCCTCTTTGTCGAGAAGCCATGAGAGTTTGGGAATGGGCAATCTCCACCAACCGCTTTCTAATAGCAACGCACATTCCGGTCGGTCCAACATCCTAGCGGACAAGCTCAGTCGCACCATTCTGACCCCTTACGAGTGGTCTCTCAATTGTCAAGTAGCGGAACGCATATTCGCACGGTGGGGAACCCCTTCATGCGATCTTTTGCCTCTCCCTCAAACACCAAGTGCGACAGTTTTTCGCTCTAATACCTCCTCCCGGAGGTACCCCAAGAGGCAGCTCTAGTGCATGCTTGGCCACCCGGTCTTCTGTATGCTTATCCACCCTTGCCTCTGATGCTCCAAGTTCTTCAGAAAGCCTCTCGGGTGGGTTGCAGAATGATTCTCATTGCTCCGTTCTGGCCTCGACAGATCTGGTTCCCCTTCCTAAGGTCTCACTCGGTGAATCCTCCTTGGATTCTAGATCCCATCCCGGATCTGATATCCCATCCATCCTGCATTCCTCCTCCGAATCTGGACAACCTGAAGCTGACCGCTTGGCTGCTCCAGTTCCACTCTTGATTAGGACTCGGTATTTCATCACCGGTTAAGGCAATTTTGGTGGCAGCTCATAAACCATCCACTAGAAAGGTTTACGAAGCAAGTGGAAGCGTTTTTCTTTGTGGGCGGAGCGGCAAGGCCTGAATCCCTTCACGGTTCCTCTTCCTTTAGTGCTTGACTTTCTAACCACTCTCTTTAACGATGGTGCCAGCAGTTCCACAGTCAAAGTACAACTGGCGGCAATTTCTCACTATCACATTGGCCATGACTCTAATCCTCTTATGTCAGCCAAATTGTGTAAAATTTTTCTTAAAGGTACTTTTCTTCTCAGGCCCCTATAAAGCAAGCAGTTCCTCCTTGGGACCTCTCTCTGGTCCTACAGGCCTTGACCGCCCCTCCTTCGAGCCAGCGGCTACGGTGGATCTCAAATTCTTGTCCTACAAGACAGCCTTTTGGTAGCCATTACATCGGCCAAGAGAGTTTCTGAGCTTCAAGCATTATCAGCTAAACCTCCTTACTTGGTATTTCATCCGGACCGTGTCTACCTCAGGACCAACCCGTCCTTTCTTCCTAAAGTCGCTTCTGAAGCAGACATCAATCAGTCCATTAACCTCCCTGTTTTCTTCCCTAAATATGAAAACAAAGGTGAATATAAGCTACATTCATTAGATGTTCACAGGCAACTTAGATTTTATCTGAACAGGACGGCTGGTCATAGGCAATCCGACCAGTTGTTTATTTCCTTTGCAAAATTCAATTTGGGCAAGCCAATCTCTAAAGTTTCTCTGTCCCGCTGGATTTCACAGTGCATCTTATTGGCTTATCAAGCTTCAGGAAGGCCCCCACCGGAGGGTGTTCATGCCCATTCAACCCGGTCAGTATCTACCTCGGCAGCCTTCAAGGCTAGGATTCCTCTAGATGATATTTGTGCAGCAGCCACGTGGGCTTCATCTCATACTTTTATTTCCCACTATAAGTTGGATCTTGCATCTAGGGGTAGAGCATCCTTTGGCTCCGCGGTGCTCCGGAATATCCTTCCATGATGGCCGCCCAAGATTCAGGTAGCTGGGGACTCTGTCCCACAGGTTGCAGACAAATGAATATCCTACTTCAGATTTAGAAGTTATGTACTCACCATAACGTTCCATCTGAGTAGGTGTATTCATTTGTCTGCAACCATCCCGCCCTCCTATCCCCCTGGCCTTTCAGTTTCCTGCATATTCTATGTTACCCTTTTCAGGGTGTTGTTGCTTTGGCAAACTCGATCTGAGGTCATGAGGGTAGAGCAGGGCATTATGGGTGAGGGGAGGAGCTGAGAGCTTGGATCCATAGCTGGAAAACCATGCCGGTTCGGATCCGATATCGGATCCATAACCCACAGGTTGCAGACAAATGAATACACCTACTCAGATGGAACGTTATGGTGAGTACATAACTTCTAATTCTTGCCCATCTTCAAAGCATGGTCACTACAGATGCTCCTCTTCTGTGTTGGAGGTTGTGACTTTTTTTGAGGTTAAGACTGTCTAAGGTGCCTGGTCGAGGAACA
Source organism: Protopterus annectens (assembly GCF_019279795.1). Lineage (NCBI taxonomy): Eukaryota > Metazoa > Chordata > Ceratodontiformes > Protopteridae > Protopterus > Protopterus annectens. The sequence continues at coordinate 1,641,640,200 of NC_056741.1, read as the reverse complement.
AGGCCAATCTTCACATCAGTGGCTTGAAATGAGGAAGGGTCTTCCTAAATTATAGACATTTTAGGACCTCTCCAAGGATGTTATTGCCATACAGGTTTGCAACATGTCAGTGATGTGGTATTTGAACATGCAAAGAGAAACTTGACCCTATTCCCTGTGTTGAGAGACCATGAAGGTTTGACAATGGTCAGTGTCCTGACAGAGCATATGTCAGGTTGATCCAACATTCTGGGAGACGGCTTGAGCAGGACCATTCTTCTGCCTGATGAATAGTCCCTGAATCCCAAGGTAATGGAGCAGATTTTCAGTCGCTTGCTGCAACTTTTTTTTGCTTCCCTGTTCAACACAAAATGCAGCAGTTTTTATTCCCTGATTCCTCTGGAGGGGGACAGTCACCAAGGGTGCTGTTCTGCATGCCTGACCCCTAGTTCTCTGCATATCCTCCAATGCCCTTGATAATAAAGTTTCTTCAGAAGGCATCCTGTTGCAGAGTGACTGTCATCCTCATTACTTTGTTTTGGCTCTGACAAGCTTAGTTCCACTTTCTACGGACTTATTTTCTGTGCCTGCCTTGGGTGCTGGATCTGGATCTGGATGTGATTTATCATCCTGCAGAATTACCACTCCCAAGCTTTTTCTCCCTCAAGTTGACCACATTGTTTCTCCTTATCAAATGATGGCTGGGAATCCCAAGCTCTACCAGAGAGTTATTCACATACTTTCTTCCTCCTAGAAACCCTCTGCCAGGAAGGCTTATGATAGTAAATGGAAGTGTTTTTCTTTTTGGGCTTCTGCTAAGGATGTGAATTCCTTTTCACTGCCTTTAGATGCCATTCTGGACTTTTTGACTGACCTTTTTCATTCTGATCTTAGTTATTTGACTGCTAAGGTAAAACTGGCCACCATTTTTAACTTTCGCATTGGCAGAGATAATCCTCCTGTGGTAGCTCTCAAACATTCTAAGCCCTTTTTGAGAGGCACCTTTTTGTCTCCACTGCTCAGGGACCCAGTGCCTCCTTGAGACCTTCCTGTACTGCTGCAAGTTCTTTCTAGACCTCCCTTTGAACCTTTGGTTGTAGTATCCTTGAAAATTTTGTTGTGGAAAACTCTCTTCTTGGTGGCCTTCATGTCAGTGGAAGGACCTTGAACTTGAAGTATTATCTTCTGTTCTTCCTTACTTTATTTTTCATAATAAAGATGGACTTACCTTAAGGACTAACCAATCCTTTCTCCCCAAAGTTGCTTTTAAATCAAATGAAAATCAGCCCATTCATTTGCTGGTTTTCTTTCCAAATTTCAGTAACAAGGGAGAACACTTCATTGTTTAGTTGTTCAAAGACCACTGGATTCTAATTGGACAGAACAAAAGTTTAAGAAAATCTGACCAACTGTTTGCTTTTTCTAAAGCAAGACTTGACAATCATGCACCTTGAAGTGAATTCCTTTACCTGTGAAACCTAAAGGTCATTCCACAAGAGCAGTGGTTATCTCAACTGCCTTTTTCTCAGTCTTCTAATGATATTTGTGTTGCAGCTACCTAGACTAATACTCGTACCTTTGTGTACTAGTACAAACTATATTACAAAATAGATGTACAGTTTAGGTCTAGAGTTTCTTTTGGTTCCAGTATACAGCAGAATATTCTGTCTTAGGGTCTCCCTGGGGTTTTTACTCTGTCCCACAGGCTGAGACCAGACAAAAAAAAAGACAATATTGGGTATGAAAGTTATGTACTTTCCGTAACGGTAGATCCGTGCTGTCAGTATCTCTGTCTCAGCCATCCCTCTATCTGTGCACCCTCTAAATTGTCATTTTATTAATGAGTGCTTCCAACTGGCCTTGGTAGTTCGGCTTCAATGCCTGCACAAAAGAGGAGCCATTGCTGCTGTCTGTTCCTTGTCTTCCATTTTCTACATTCTGATTATAATTCATACTAGTAAACGTTCTGTCCTTAGGGAGCAAACTTGATCCGAGTAGTGGGTGCTGCAGTAAGGGTTTATGAAATGAGGGGGTGGAGCTCTGACCCTGAATATTTTGAATATTGCCAGCATTGAATCAAAGTTTGATCTGATAACACAAAGGTTGAGACATATGGATACAACAGACACCCTGGATCTATTGTCATGGTAAGTGCATCACTTTCTTTTTTAGCCATGCAAGTCATTTTTACATGTAGAGTTTAGGAATGAAGTTGGTTTAGCTATTAAAACCCCACACATTATGATTAGAGATTGAGGGCCAGTATTTACAATAAAGAAACATAGAACATGACACAGATATGGGTATTTAACACAAACTTTACTCAGATTTTGGAATAAACTACCTTTTGGGATTAGTAAATCAAAAAACATGGATACCTTTAAACTTTGTAAGTTAATGGAAAATAAAAAAGTATGTCCATGGTATCCAGTTGTCTGTACCTTTAATGGTAATTGCCTTGTGCAGCAAAAATAACAATGAAACTGTGAAACCCTTGCTACTTCAGAGTGAATAAAGAATAAAAGATGATGCAGACTGATGTCTCTGTTGTACCACAGGCATTTTGTCCTCCAAGTTGGAGGGTGTCCACTAAACCAAAAAGAGTTGGGTGTAAAGCTCTGGATAGTGGTTCTACAGCAGAAGTCCTAAAAGTTAAAATAACTGCAACAGTGACCATACGTAAACACCTATAGTTATGTTAAGTTCCCATGCAGCTGTATTTCTGGCTTTAAGTGAAGAAAACAGAAGATGATACCATAGCAAAACGTATTTATTAAAATTCCAACGCACTTGTAAAGGCACTAAAAACAAGAGATGAGCACTTTCTGCTTTATCGCCTTCTTCATGTCTGCATTTACAAATCTAATGCTGAGTTAAATACTAAAATCATCTAATAAAATGCATCATCACTAACATCTTTTCCTATGGAAGTTGCATCATCACTGACATAATTTCATGTGCTGATTTCACTACTGTTAATCACATAGGCAAAAAGAGAGACTTCTGGCTTTCTTGGGATTTCAGAAAGTCCGTTATCAAACTCTGCTATGATGCAATGGACACAGCTGGTTGATCAGTAGCTACTGATTAAGTCACTATGCATCACACTTGCCTTAGGGTTTAGGCTCTTCTAGAAGGTGTCAAATAGGTAGTCTTAAATTCTCCCTTGGATAGAGTAGTTCAGAAAACTCCTAGTAATATTCAGCAAGTTGGAGGCAAAGGGTCAAGTCATGCAGATTGTGTAACAAATTTTCTACCCTTTCCAGAACTTGTACCACAGCAGGAACTATCCTAAAACTTGCCTCCTTGTAAGATGGCAACCAAATGATCAGTAGGCAAAAGCAAAGTAATCAGGACAAGTAGACAAGAGGTCAAGGCAGTCTGGAAGGTGTTTGGCCAGTCACTTGAATTAGTTATAACTTGGATGTTCTTCCTTGCTTACCCCCAACCCATGCGTTTTGTTAGGCCTGAGCATTATTAGAGGGTACAGGTTAGAAATCCAGTCTATCCCACACTTGAGGGAGTATTTCCTGTTCCAAAGGTAATTTGCCCCTGGCTTTGCTACTTGTTAAGTACTTATTAGAACAGGGGCAATAGATGAGGTGCCAACAGATGGTGTCAAGTTGAGAACAAATAAGAGCACAGAGCATTGGGATCGATTCTGGACCTCTTAAGGCTCACCCATTTTGCTTTTTCCAAAATTCAATATGCTGACACTGCATTTGTTGCCCCATGATTTCCATCTTGGGTATTCCTGATCACAGTAGATCTGAAAGATGACTATTCGCACATAAATATTCACAAAAACAGGAGGTTTCTAATGTTCAAGGAGGTTTCTAATGTTCAAGGTTGGATTCAAGTGTTACCAGTTTAATTGCCCTTGGACTCTATACTCCACCCAGCATGTTCACAAAGTTTCTGGCCCAGTTATGACATTCCTCACTGTGTTTACATTTACCCATATTTGTTTGCTATAGGCTTGGTAACAAAATCACATCTTGGACAACAGTGGCATTACCACAGAGAACATTACAATGCTTAACATTCTTGATCAAAAGTCCAGAGTTAAGTCTTGCACAGAGAGGTTTAACTCTTATATTTGGGGTGACCCAGAACATGGAAAAATGCAGGCTGTTGTTGCACAGATCTATCCTTGACTATAGTCAATTAGCCTGTTTCCCTTTGTTCCCTTTAAAAGGCATGTCAGGCTTATTTGGGAGTAGTGCCATCTCCCTCGTGGGGATCAGGGTTTTCTCTTAAGGTCAGAGCACACCCTGTGAATGCTCAAAAGCATTCAAGCAGTTGACATGCAAAGGGCCAGCATGATGTGTGTAGATGCCTCTGAGCTTCTTGTGTAATTCTCTGCCTTGCCATCTATGTGGAGAGTAATTGTGTGTGATCCCTTGTGTGCCAGGGATTCTACCACATTAGTGTGCATAGTAGCACCCCCACCCCTACTTGAAGAGATATTAACTAACTTAGCCAGTCATTCCTCTTCTCAGTGACAACTTCAAAACAGTGGTGTGAGATGCTGATTGAACTATTGTTGATTGGGTTGTAGTTCAGGTTTTATTTCTTATTGCCATCTTAGCTGCATTAAGAATAGAGGGCTTACTTTCTGAAGGCAAAGTCCCTCATCCTATGGTAGTTCTGCCATTGGCAACCATGTAGAGGCCATGGACTTTTGCAGGTTGTGGGCTGCATTGCTTTTCAACTTTATTGTGCCTTCCCAAACCAGACTGCACATGAAGAAGATTCATTGGTTGATGAAGACTTTTTGAAGTCACCATTTCTAGTCCTTGGACAAAGAGTTGCTGCTGCTGTTACTGTGCATCCAAAATGATTTCACTTGGCTGGTGTACCAAGTGTGTGGTACTGAAGGGAGATTATTAGCTCTTGTGGAACATTTCTGTTGCATGACCAGTGATCTTTCAGATGTCATTTGGGGAACCTATGTGGAGTTCTCTCAGTCCACAAACATTAAGGTCTTTTGCAGAGGAGTTTTCATATCACATTGAAAGTGATTTTGGCAGTTCTGCTTGGTCTGAAAGCCATCAAGAACCAGTGGAAGCCAGGAGGCTGTGCTGCTCAGTGTCAATAGTGCCATAGTCATGTGGTACATAATTGGGCAAGGAGGCACTGCCATATTTGTTGTGTATTTTGTTGGTGCAGATCTGTGAATTAGCATTCTAGTCCAATTTGTGAGTGTGGGAAGAGTACGTGCCTTCACAGTGCAACATATAAGCAAACAGCCCTGGCATAATGTTGACAAGGGATTCAGCACAATGCTTTTATGTCATGTACGAGTAAATGGGTCAACCCATGGTGGGCTTATTGGCTTCTTTGGAGAACCACCAAGTTCCCTGTTTACTCCCCTCAGGCTTACATGCAGTGAGGTTTGGATGGTGGATGTTTTCTCCGTACAGTGGTAACACTGGTTCCTGAATGCCACCCTCATGCCTTTCATTGAGTGGATGGTTGAGAAGCTGCATAGGGAGCTTCCCGGTATGATCATAGCAGCTGTATTTTGACTCTGGCAGCACTGGTTCTCAGTGGTAATTCAGATGGACAAAGAACCTCCATTTGTTCTACCATAGGATATAGATCCACTAATACTGATGACCAGAACTCCAAGCATCCAAAACTGAATGGGGCACACTAGTCAAGCAAGTTAGTAAGGGTAATCACCCCCTACCCTTAGGAACTGTTTGACTAATGTGCGTCTCTGCAGACAGAGAGAAAGTAATGGGGGGCAAACAGATGTGGCTGAAGCATGTACCTTTTAGAGAGGAGTAAGACAGACCTGCCCTAAATGTGATCTGACATAAAGGCCAGAATGAGGGGTATGTCCACTTCCATCAGATTCTTTTTTTTTCTTCCATCAAATGGAAAGCTACTCACATTTTGACAGGTAAGTGTGCCTTGCATTAGGCATCCAGTCTTTAAGGATGGTCTACCTTGTTCTGAAACAAATGGGGTTGCCCCTTCCCATGAGGCACAAACTTTTGGAATAGTTGACTATCCCTTTGCGTTAGCAGCCTCAGGGTTTTAAAAGCTTTTGTCCTAGAAGGCATCTAGGTGATGGTAATTACAGCCAGCAGAAGCATTTCTGAGCTGCACTCCTTGATGGCAAAGCAGACCTTCATGATGTCCAATAATAGAGGGGGCACCCTTGGGATAAACCCCAGTTTTAAGACAAGATGTTTTAGAAATGTCCCTTGGCCAGTCAGTTCAGTTGTCAGTGTTAGTGAAACCCTTAGAATAAAGGGGAAAAGATTCTGCTTATGTTGGATGTCTGCAAGCAGTTGTGGATACTACATGAATAGGGCTGAGTCCATCCAGCAAACCCACCAGTTATTTCTTGCCTTCATGCAGGGTAAGGAAAGCAAGCCAGTTACTTAGAAGTCTTTGTCCAAATAGCTGACCATCTGCATTGACTTTGATAAGAAAGGCAGTCCTCTAGGAATATATATGAGCAGATTTATTTGTCGATTTGTCTGTTTGTTTACTGGGAAAGCGTGACTGGCTCCACTTGCGTACATTGGATTATACTAAGTTCCAGTTAAACACAGAGTCATTACATTTCCATTTATATTTATACAGAAACAATATATTTGTACATTCTAAGATTTTACAGAGGTGGAAGTTACCAAAGGGAAAGTTAGTGGATTGTACAGGTAGCAGTTATGTATAAAAATTGTTTTGTCATTTCAGTGACAGGTTGAGAATATTCTGTTTAAGGAGAATATTTGGAGAGTATTGTATGGTGAACACAAAGCCTTAACTTTGTTATGAGCAAGTGCAGGACCATGACTGGTTAAGATGCTGTTTAAGGAGTAGTTTAAAACTATTAGGTTTGTAGGAAAGTTTTATTTGTGTAGGGATACTGTTCCAGAGTTTAGCAATGTATTGGGAGTAGAGCGAATCTCCTGCAACATCGTTCAACTTATTTGTAAATAAGAATTTGTCAGTAGGGCAGTAATAAGTTTTATAGTGTATGAAGATTTTCTGGATGATAAATGAGTTTGTATGCTGTAACTATTTGCGAATATGTTAGGTTGTTGTGTAGTTCAAGCCGGTTTAATTGCTTTAAGATACAGTGGTGGGTCCTATTAGAGAGAGAGAGTGGTGGCAAATTCACATATTTTATTGTAGCAGGAGGCACGTTTCTTTCGAGTGTTTCAGTTTTTTAGGATAGGAGCGGTGTATAAAAGCTGGCAATAAGAAACTGGTGGCTAGAGTGTTTCTTGCGGTATCTGAAAGCAATCCATTGATCCTGTAAAGGGAGCCTAGTTTCTAGTCTGTTGATTTAATGGTGTGCAGTATATGCTGGTCATATTTGAGATTGCTGTCTATTACAATCCTTAAAAATTTACTGAGAGCTACAGTTCCAATGACAGTATTTGCTGACTTTATCTTAAAAGATTGCTTTTGATTTTGGCAACTTTTTGAAGTAAAAAAACATTAACTTTTCTTGGGATTGAGTAGGAAGTTTGATTCTTTGAGTCAGGTTTCTACAGATCAGAAAGATTTTGGGGTAATATTTTGGAGTTTGTTTATTGTTGAGGCTGCTGTGACGTCCACACTCTGGGCAAGTAATCAAGGAGCCTGAATCCTCACCACTGACACTGGAGAGGGACATTCATTTGGAATACAAATGGACACTCACAGTATTTCAAGATGCAGACCTTTCTGCATCAAGCGCAGTTTTCCTTAAGATAAAAAAACAAAAACAGCTGAATAGGAAAGCCCAGAACTTATTTAATACTTACAAAATAAAAACAATAAAAATAAGTATCCAGTTGGTGCTTTTGTCTGTTTCCCTTAAGAGCGCACATGGAGCACATTCAGCTCTGGGTCTGGGTTTCTCTCTCTCTCTCTCCCCAGGTCCCCAGTAAGGCTTCTGACTGACAGAGCTGTAGAGTTGAGCCTTCAGCCGAGTGCCCAAGCCAAGTCCTTTACTACTCTCTCTGTGAAATCCGTGCTTTGTGTCCCTGCTTCAAGTAGCTGACACACACTGTTTTAAAGATGGCACAGATTACTTGATCTGCCAACTTTGCCCAGATTATAAGGTAGATTCACTGCCATCATTCAGTTGCTATAAGGCTCTTAAAAGGGTATCCAATTATGCTGCGTGAAGTTAATATTAATACAAATGATAATGTTGACAAAACGGCCAGGGTTTCAGGAGTGGTCACAGTTATCACCAAATAAATATATATGCAAATACTCTCAAAACTTAAATATTTTCTAAAAGGACCAGCCACAATGAAAAGTTTAAATATATTTAATAATAACTAATAAAAGAACATGAAAGTACTAAACAGTAAACTCCAGAGTTTGTCACAGGAAATATTAAAAATAACACATCTGGAAAGATTTACACAGTTACAGAAAAGCAATGCTTAACTATTTTCACTATATTTTCCTGACTAATCTAAAGAGTATTAGTCCCTGGTCACTTACTGTTGTAAGGCAAAATGAAGTGGGTGAGTGATCTTCCTCCTTTGTCAGGTTCCGAGAACAGACTGCTCCTGAAACATCAGTCTCCTCTAATATTAAAACATTATTTTTGTACGGAATGAAATCACATACATCTGGTCATCTGTCTCCTGGTTCCCATGCAACCCCCATTGCTAGAAGCTGTCAGGATATAGCATATATGTGTTAACATACACACAGAGCATTGCAGACCTGTTGGAAGTCATAAAACTATTTTAACACTTCTACTCCTCCTATGGTGCTACTAAGCCAGACTTCTCACAGACATTTTGTCTCTATGGCCTAATTTAATTTCAGATATTTTTCAAAGTTTGCCGTAGCTGGATTGTGACTAAAACTCTTGTCTTCCAGTATCCTCTATTAAAACATATACATATTGATGCATTTTAACTCAAACAACTTTACAAATACATTTTTAAACACAAACATCTGTACAAATCAGTTTGATATACAAATATACGCATGTAATTCTTTACAAATTTCTCGATAGCTCTGCTGACATAGGTTGCACATCCACTGCCCCACTTCTCCTGGCATAGCTGGCAGTACCTCCTGTCATCGCAGCCTTACATGTTAATGTTGAGTCATCTGCATACGGAACTAAACTAGCACCGTGAGTGGAGGTCATTAGTAGTAACTGTTTGAAGGGATGAGTAGGTTTGTTGCCATTTAACAGCTTGTTAACTTCCAGATAGGTAACTAAGAAACCACAACATGGAGTATTGTGAAAGTCCTATTCAAGAGAGTCGGACAAGCAGTTACTGGTACGAGATAGTATCAAATGCTTTTGACAAAGTCTAAGAACATGGTGAGCGCAAGCAGACCATTGTTCCTGTGTTTATTATACTGGAAGATGTAGGAAAGCAGTAGTGGTACTGTGGTGGGGCCTAAACCATGTTCTGGTTCTGTGAGCAGGTTATTTAAGGTTTGGTATTGCATCAGTTGCGTGTGGAAGCATTTGTCTGTTATTTTGGAAAAGGGGTGATAATCACTGGTGGTCTGTAGTTATTAAACTCTGTAGCTTTGCCTCGCTTGTGTAGTAGTATGATGTAGGATAGTTTTTTTCCGCAGTGATGACCTGTATCTTTCTGCTATGGACCTATTAATTAGTATGGGCATAGGGAATGCTATGACTTCTGCAGCCATTTTAGATCGTCTGATGGTAGCTGGTCTACAGCTACTGAAGTAGTTTTAGTTTAAGGAGTAACTTCATTATGAATGGAGTAGGTACTGGGCTAAAACTGACAAGCTGTGGGTGGTTTTGATTGGACAGTGAAACAGAGAAGGGGGCAGATGTATTAGTGTCTTAGAGTGATAATATTGATTGTATAAGGTAGGAATCAGTCTATGTGGGATAGAGTCTATCATATTGTCTGTTTTTGGAGGGGGAATGATGGTCTTGACAGGGTGGTGTAATTTTAGTGGTAACCAAAACAGGTTGGGGGGTGTTTGTTTGTCCTGTTTGATAGAGTTTTTCAAGGTTTCTAAGATGCCTAAATTGTTGGAAGGCATTTTGCAGTCTGATGCCAGTTTTTTCAAGGCTTTATCCCTTTTTATCATGTTTTTTTTTTTGTTGGTTTATTTTGTCAGCCATAGTGTGGGATTGGACTTCACTCTTTTATTATGTACTGGTGCCAGATTATCTAAGGTCTGTAAGAATATGTTATTATAGGGTTCTTGTTCTCCTGCAGTATCAAGTGGAACTGTGCTAAATACATTCCAGTTATACTGTTTGTGTTTCATTGAAATTATCTTTGCTGAAATTGGTTATATTTCATATTTGATTATAGATAATATATTTATCTAGTTTATGGTGAGTTCTAATGACATATGTTGGTATGTGGTCACTTATGTTATGTGAGAGGCAGCTTACTTTTTGTCAGTTTATCTGGTTTGTTTGCAAGAATCAAGTCTAATGTTGAGTGTATGTGAAAGAATTGATAATAGTGGAGTTTACTGGAATTTACTGGAAATAACTGAATGAGACTGGAATGAAGGTCTTTATCCGTTAATTACCCAAACTTTTGCTGAATAGATGCCAGATGTTCTTCGTGTTTCACTGTTGCAGTCATAACTGTAGGGTGATCCTGCCGGCAGGCAGCCCGAGGTCGGCCAAAATCACAAAGTCTGGGTCCGGCGTCGGCCGTACAAGCTAGTACCCTGATGTCAGTATGCTCTGGTACATAGCCCTCAGCCGACGCCATCTTCTCCAGTCTTTCTTGCCGTGCGGTGGAAAGCAGCTCGTAAGTCGTTGGTTGGCGATTTTCGATCTACGTTTTTGATTGCTGTCGGTCCGAAGTTCTTACTTCTCTTCTCAAAGCTAAGTACCCCGTTGGGGAATCTTTTTCTTGTTCCTCCGATGTCAGAAAAAGTTAATAATTGTATAGCGTGTGGAAAACAGATACCTCATAAAGATTTCCACTCTTACTGTCTACCTTGCTTAGGCCCCGACCACGTTTCTTGTTGTCGGTTCTGTGCCAGGTTCAATTCTCGCACTATTAAGCGTCGGTACGACTGGGCTTTAAATTACTTTGGCAGACGCTTCAATTATAGAATGTCGTCGGATTCTACCGGAATTCAAAAGAAGTGCAAAGACATGGACAGGCCTCCGAGGTCCAAACAGGATTCGTCGCAGCTGGAGCCAGCGTCCGGTTCGGCTGTCGTCAGTGAGGTGCTTTTGCAGCCCCTGTCATCCGCCACTTCTGAACCGATGGCCGATACGGACTCCCATGGGGAGCCATCAAGGCCTATTGTTTTATCTGCTGCAGGACCTTCGGACGTCACTCCCTTAGATGGGTCCGGAACCGCTGTGCAGGTACCAGCTTCTGAGGGGGTATTCAGGCCCACTCACATCACCATTTCAAAGACAAAGGCAAAGTCCAAGACTCCAGTTAAACCTAAAGTTTCTGCTCCAGCTACTTCTGAAGCTACTCCCAAGACACAGAAGCAATTGCTAAGGATGGCTGAAGATTTGCTTACAATGATTAGGGGTTCTCACCCCCCTCCAGAGAAAAGGCCTCGACAGGATGTTCCTTTGGATTCCTCTGATCAGGCTTCTGTATCTTCTGTTTCTTCCTCTGATCAGGAATATTCCTTTCCTCCTTATGAGGATTCGGATGCAGAGGATTCCCTGCCCTCTGCCTCTCCACCTGAGGATTTCTCTTTTGGGGAGACCTTACATGAGATGAGGGAACATTTTCATTGGGAAGGTCAGGATTATTCTGCTTCTAAGAAGAGGCTTAGGGAATTCCTTCTTCCTCAACACAGGCCTTTAGCTATTCCTCCTGTTCTTGATATTGTGGATGATGCCTTCTCTGAGGCTAATTTGAATCCTGATTCCATGCCCCCTGCTCCTTCTAAGCCTGATAGATTTTACAGGGTCCCTGATTCTCATTTATTCTTATTCAAGAACCCTTCTGCGGATCCTGAAACTATTTCTCAGGGTTCTAAGGCTGCTAAGGTTGCTTCTTCCAAAAATCCTATTCCCTCCGAGAAGGATTCTCGTGCCTTAGACAGGTGGGGTAAAAAGGTATATACTTCTGCTACCCTTGCTATTAGGGCTTTAAATTGCCAGTTTCATATGTTTAAGTATCAGCAATTTCTTTTGTCTGTTTTGAAGCAAAAGCTTGCTACCTTTCCAGCATGTGCAGAGGATAAGGAATTGCAGGATGTATTGCATGCAACTGAACAAGTGAACAAGCATAGTTTGCATTGTGGTTTTGATGCTTTGGAAGCTTCTTGCAGGGCCGCAGCCTCTGGTACTGTTATTAGGAGACATACCTGGCTTCGTGAACAAAGTTTGCCAGAACAGGTTAAGGCTAAACTTTTAGATGCCCCTGTTCAGCATGATGTTTTATTTGGATCCAAGGCTGAAGAGGTTATTAAAAAGATGGAAGAAAAGGCAAAATCTATGCAGACTGTGAAAGATTTTTTACAAGTTCAGCCTCCTAGATCCAGGAATTGGCCCTCCAAAAATTGGTCCTTTCCCACGTCTGACAGGCCTCAAAGGGGAAGATATAGACGCTCCAGAGGTCGTGGTCAAGCCCAGGCCTCTTATAGATCCAGACAATGGACTGCTTCTTCACCCAGAAGGGGAGAAGACAGATCCCAATCTCAAAGGAAGCAGACTCAATGACTCTCTCGGTTGGGCTTCAGGACCCCCTTACCTGGATGCCCCTCTCGGAGGAAAGCTTTCTCTTTTTTACAGAAATTGGACTCGTATTACCCAAGACAAATGGGTATTGGACGTGATTTTAAGAGGCTACAAGTTCCATTTTCATACTCTGCCAAGGGTTGTCGGTTGGCCAGATCTGCCAAAACATCAATGGGCAGAGGCCTTAAATCAAGTGGATGCTCTACTGGCCATGAGAGCCATAGAGCCTGTTCCTTTCTCAGAAATGGGAAAAGGCTTTTACTCAAGACTATTTCTGGTTCCAAGAAAACAAAACTCATGGAGGCCTATTCTGGACCTTTCAGTGTTAAACACCTTTTTGGAAATTCCAAAATTCAAAATGCTTACTCTACAACAACTGCTTCCAGTACTCTCCCAGGACGCTTGGATGGTGACATTGGATTTAAAGGAAGCCTACTTGCACATTCCCATCAGGCAGGAACGCAGGAAATTCCTCAGATTCAAAGCAGGCTCGAGGCACTTTCAATTCTCTGTACTGCCCTTTGGTTTATCTACTGCGCCCAGGGTTTTCACCAAGTGCCTGGCCCCAGTAGTGGCTTATTGCAGACTTCAGGGGATTCAGATTTACCCCTATTTGGACGACTGCCTTATCCAGGCAGACAGCAAGGACCTTTTACTTCAACATCTGGATTTTGTTCAACGTCTCTTCCTCCTCCTGGGATTTTCAGTGAACATAAAAAAGTCACAATTGATTCCTTCTCAACAAATGATATTTTTGGGAGCCCTCCTAGATACAACCTTACAAAGGGCCTTCCTTACTCCAGAAAAACAAATACAGCTGGCTTCAATTTTCAAAACCTTGGCAACCTTAACTCAGCTCACTGCAAGGAAATTCCTGCAGGCACTGGGCTATATGGCTTCATGCATTCTGTTAATTCCAAATGCAAGGCTTCATATGAGAAAGCTTCAATGGTACCTGAAAAGTGTATGGTCACAGCATTACCAAGATCTGGACACTTTGATTCCTCTGATCCCCTGCTTCCAGAAGGAGTTCCTTTGGTGGTCCAGGGTGTGCGCTTTAAACGAAGGGAAGCCTTTTCGTCTACCTCAACCTTCTCAAATCATAACCACGGACGCCTTGGATTATGCTTTGGGAGCACATTTTCTAAACAATTGCCAGCAAGGGACCTGGACAAAGAATCACCTGCACTGGCACATCAATCTGAAGGAAATGTTGGCAGTTCAAAATGCTTTTCTAGCCTTCAAGACCCTTTTGCAACCAGGGCCTCTTCTAATTCGTACAGACAACACCACAGTCATGTGGTACATAAACAAGCAGGGGAGCTCTCATTCATACCCCCTTTGCAGACTAGCTATGACTTTATGGGACATAGCTCTAAGTCTGAATCTGCATCTTCAGGCTCAATTCATTCCAGGAAAGCAGAATCTCTTAGCAGACAGCCTAAGCAGAAACATTTTGGATCCTCACGAATGGATGCTAGACACCAACTTATTCAACAGGATAACTGCAATTTGGGGGTGTCCCCAGATAGATCTGTTTGCATCCCATCTCAATCAGCTGCCTCTCTTTTGCACCAGGTCCTTCCACAAAACAGCTTGGAAAGTGGATGCCCTGTCATTCAGTTGGAGGAACCTTTCGGGATATGCCTTCCCTCCTCTTCCTCTTCTTCCCCGGATATTACTGAAGATAAAACAGGACAAGCCCAAGTTCATCATCTTGATTGCTCCAAATTGGCCTCGACAGTTTTGGTATCCGACCTTACAACATCTGTGCTTGGAACCTCCTTGGATCCTTCCTCTGTACCCTTCTCTTCTGTCCCAGCATCAGGGTCAGATGCTACACCCTCATCTCAAGACCCTTTGCCTGGCAGCTTGGCTCTTCAAGGAAATTTGATTTCTTCTAAGCTCCCCAAACAAGTTTTGGATGTTCTTCTTGAAGCCAGATGGCCTAGCACTAGGAAATCCTATGCCTCTAAATGGAAAAGGTTTTGTATTTGGATGCAGGACCGTGGCTCTAATCCTCTTGTGCCTGATCTCTCGTCTATTTTGCTTTACCTTTCAGACCTTTTGTCTAAAGGCCTTTCCTTTTCTTCCATTAAGATTCATGCTTCTGCTATATCTGCGCATTTTAATACTGACCCTCCTGTTTTTTCTCATCCATTGGTGAGACAATTCTTGAGAGGAGCTAAGAATTTGAGGCCTCCCAGGACCCCTCCTGTCCCTGCCTGGGATCTTAACTATGTTTTGGAAAAACTCACTTTGCCTCCTTTTGAGCCTTCTGCGGCTTCTGATATTAAATTTTTATCCTGGAAGACAGTTTTTTTGTTAGCATTGACTTCTGCCGGAAGGGTTTCAGAGTTGCAAGCTCTTATGGCTGTGGAGCCATACCTAATTTTCCATCTTGACAGAGTATCCTTGAGGACCAATCCTACTTTCATGCCTAAGTTGATTTCAAAAGTTGCTTTAAATCAGACAATTCACCTTCCTACCTTCTTTCCTAATCCTCAAAATAAAGGGGAAATGATTTTGCATTCATTGGACGTACACAGACAGTTACGATTTTACTTGGACAAGACTAAAGAGTTCAGAAAATCTAACCAATTGTTTGTTTCTTTTGCCTCCAGTTCTCTTGGAAAGGCCATTTCCAAACAAACTATTTCCAAATGGATTGCTTATAGAATAAGATTGTGTTACACTCATCATGGGAAACAGTTTCCAGGTACTGTGAGAAGTCATTCTACTAGAGCAGCTGCCACTTCTACTGCTTTTCTCAGAGGAGTCCCTACCAAGGATATCTTGGAAGCTGTCACTTGGAGTTCTGTGCATACCTTTTCCAAGCACTACAATCTCCCTTTGTATTCTAAGACCAGGGCAGGTTTTGCCTCTGCTGTTTTGCAGGGCCTTCTTGCTGCCCCTTCTTCTATCTAGCCTCATCCCTTTCTTCACTGCTTTGGGATTCCACCCTACAGTTATGACTGCAACAGTGAAACACGAAGAACATAGTACAGTTGTGTACACCTACCATAAATGTAGATGTTCGAGTGTCTTCACTGTTGCAGTCGGTGTTTCCCTCCCTCCTATCCCCTCTTGTTTCACTTTATGGTGTGTTTGTGTTTCCTTGTGGGACTCATTTTTTGTTTATTGGGGATTTCTGACATCTGGGGCAAGAAAGGCTGGAGAAGATGGCGTCTGCTGAGGGCTATGTACCAGAGCGTACTGACGTCAGGGTACTAGCTTGTACGGCCGACGCCGGACCCAGACTTTGTGATTCTGGCCGACCTCGGGCTGCCTGCCGGCAGGATCACCCTACAGTTATGACTGCAACAGTGAAGACACTCTAACATCTACATTTATGGTAGGTGTACACAACTGTACTTTTCTCCTGTATGGGCCAAGTGTTTTGTACTTTTCAGAATGAATTCTGCAAACACTGTAGTTTGGTTAATAAGGGTTTATTAGATGTTAACAATATGCAAATATCCAAATACTGTCATCAATTACAGTCTGTAAAAATTATGGAGTGCTGATTAAGAATAACAGTGCTGATAAATAAATTTAAAGTTTCTGCAGGTATATTGTCATTCTCGTGAATATCAACTGAAATAGTATTTTCCTCCTGAATAGTATAAATATTTGATCTGATTTCTGTACTCAGGCTCAAGTGTCTGTACTGCAAAAAAAAAAAAAAAAAAAAAAACTTTTGCATATCAGTCCAAAAGCCAACTTATTTTCTGAAATGGTGGATATTTAATCTCTTCTGTATTTCAGTCCGAACTAACTTTACTGACTGTGTCTGAAGTATATTCTCATAATACCAAAAACCTCTAGCCTTGGTTTCCCAAGCCTTGTCTTGCATGTGCCTTGTCTAGCATTCCATTGCAAATGCATCTTTCCCTTGAGAAAGGCACATTCTGCATTGCTGCACATCTCGTGCTTTATCTTTCCTTTCTAATGAATTGTCTTTCCCTGAAACTAAATGCATACATGAAAACACAAGTCTGACCATATTTTCAAGCCTGTTTTTCTACCTAATATACTATAGTGAATCCACTAAGAATTCCCTCACTTTAACAGTATCCCTGAAGTTTTATTGATTCTAGTAGGTGTGGTTATTAATGGTCTTAAGTTGTACAAGTTTATGAATTCAGTAGGGGTAACAGAAGTTATAAGTTGGCAGTCTATGTTTAAAAAGTCTTCTAGTATTATAGTTTCATGGATAATTTGTTGGGATATCCAGTGCAACATGCTTTCAGCACCATCAACGTTATTCGCTGGTGGTATATAAATTGCTGTTAAACGTATAGTTTTCCTATTGTTGATATTTAGGAGTGTTAGAAGTTCAGCATTATTAAATTTTGTTATTTCCTATGGAAGTAAGGTGAAGGCTAGAGAATATTTATGGAGGATTGCTATGCCACCTGCATGCTTCTTTTGTCTGTCATACCAGACTGTATTGTATCCTGGGGGGTGATCTCATTATCCTTTTTCTTCTTTTTTTTAACCAGGTTTCAGTAACTATGACCACATTAGGAGTGTATATGGCAAGGTAGCCATGTATATCCTGGATTTTATTGTACATACTTCTTAGGTTCATATTAAGGTGAGTTTAGGTTCTATTTTTATTGTGATGTATTAGGCGACTGGTTTATTTTGGGATAAGAAGTGATGGTTTTATAAACTGTGGGACCTTGGTTGGGGTGAATGTTAGTTTTTTTTTTTTTAGTCAAAGAAATTTGTATTAAAACTTTTCCATATCTTCAAATAGATTGATTTATGCTATTTTTTTAATTGATATTTTACGCACAGAGAGTATGGCTAGTTATATTTTGGTCTTGGTTTGGAATTTGATCATAAATTTGTAAACTTAGTTTTGAGTTAATTTATAGATAAATCAGATGTGTATTCTTTTTGAGCTTTGGCTGAAGTTGTAAGCATTTGAAGGGGGTGGGTATGATGATTGGTGATGAAGGCTAGTACAGTGAGGAGGAATAGTAAAATAATCTGTGTTGGGGACATCTTATTTAACTTGAGTTTTATCCTTGTAAATTAGGATTAGAAAAATGTTAGGAGGGTACTGAGTTTGTTGTAGAGATGCAATTTGATAGTTGTAGGGGCAAGGGTTAAGATATTTTGAGAGAGTGCTCTGTAGTAAACTAGAGTGGGTGCTACTACTAGGATTAATTCTATTGATTGTTTTTCTTTAGGAGGGAAATGATGGTATTGGTTAGCGGGACAGGTGGTTGGTGCTATGGAAGTATAAATGTAGAGTAACGGGTGGTTGAGAATTGGGGGTAGGGTAGTAGAGTAGAGCATTAGCGAGAGCAAAGTGGGTTAAAAACTTGCAAAGATAGAGAAAAAATAATCAGTGACTGAACTTGAACAGCCACAAATCTGCTGAGATAGATAAGTAATGGGAACAATGCAGTTTAAAAGACCTCTGTGCTAGTAGGTAAAAGTATTGATTTTGTTGCTTTGGGACACTGTTTTAATAGAAGATTTAGTCCAGTATCACCTTGACCTGACTAATGGTGATAACAGTAAAAAAAAAAACTTCACTTGACTATTTGAATAGCTGTGTAATGTATGGAGATTTCTATGGACTTTAAAATACAAAATCCAAAGGCTACCCTAACCCCCACAGATCAGCAAAACAATGAGAAAAAGTAGACCAGAATGTAGGAGTGCAGCTCTGGAAAAATACTCTCAGAACTGAAAGTGATTACACAAGAAGAGAAATAAACTTCTGGGAGACAGTAGACTGCTAAAAACAATAAATGGAGCACAGTTAAAGGAGAAAGTACCAGTGGGACTACTGTGGTCTAAGAAAATGGAGCCATTATAATGGGAAACTTTCTTTGTTTTACACTGCCATAATATCTAACATTTACTTAAAAATATAGCCCACAGATGGGTATTCAACTTGCATACTTCAGTGTTACATACTCATCTAATTGTCTGCAAGGGGCACTTGCACAGAAAAATACAAACACACTAAAGAGACAGTTGAGTACACTGAGTCAATTTTGACTGTGCAGATATACTAGCTCAGAGCTGAAAGTGAATAAATAAGTGTCTCAGACAAGGAGAAATAAGAAAGGAAAGGGGCGTACCAAGAGTAACTTCCTTGAAGACATGCAGTTTGTGAAAGACAGGAGAATATAAATAATGGAAGTAGCAAGTCTAGAAGAAGTGAATGAAATATAAGAGAAATAAATAGTTTGAGTAAGATGAGTAAATGTCAGTGTCTGTTAGAAAGTGAGTAAAAGCTGACTAGCAGGATGTCTGTGGAGGAGTGTTTGCAGACTATAAGGCTATTGCTTGTAAACTAGGACACTGAAGTACTTGTCTTCAAACTAGCCTGTATGCAGGCTAAAATACACAAAGAAGACTAAATGCCCCAATACTGAAAGCACAAGGTCAGAGGTGGTACACAAGTTTGTCCCAAGTAAATGGTGGGTGGACTGAGTGGACTCAGACTGCTTTTGGATGAGACTGCTGTGTATGTATGCTTTAGGGAATGTTTCCAGTGAACCCTGCAGCTCCCATGTACCCTGCTAGAGAGAGAGGGTGAGAGGGAGGTAAGGAATGCTCATTCCACTAGGGCAGCCTTCACCTCTATATCTTGTTTTAGACAGGAGAAGAGAAATAACTCTCCAATCTCCATCTGTCCGTTTTCTATGCATTATGAATATTAGGGCAACATGACCCTGTTTGGAATATCTAATGTATTGGTTAGGCATCTCACCACTGTTGTATATGCATTGAAAAGTCAGTGTTACAGCATTTTTAACATACTGAAACTAATAGCTGCCAGATTATAATTATTTATTTACTGTTTAACTGGGAAAGTCCATTGGGCCAAGATGAGCCCTTTTTCACTGGATGCATGGAGAGAAATGCTCCAAAGTACATACATTCGAAAATATCAGCAATAAGTACAAAGAGATAATACAGTATGTTACAGAAAAACTCAGCAGTACTTAATACATAATGTAATACAAATTAAAAGAAGCAATGGATTTAGATACAATAGTATGATGTTTGCAGATGACATTGCGATCTGTAGTGAGAGTAGGGAACAGGTGGAGGAGACCCTGGAGAGGTGGAGATATACTCTAGAGAGAAGAGGATTGAAGGTCAGCAGGGCTAAGACAGAATATATATGTGTGAATGAGAGGGAGGATAGAGGAATGGTGAGGATGCAGGGAGTGGAGGTGGCGAAAGTGGATGAGTTTAAGTACTTGGGATTAACAGTTCAGAGTAATGGTGAGTGTGGAAGAGAGGTGAAGAAGAGAGTACAGGCAGGATGGAGTGGGTGGAGAAGAGTGTCAGGAGTGATTTGTGGCAGACTAGTACCAGTAAGAGTGAAAGGGAAGGACTACAAGAGGGTAGTGAGACCAGCTATATTATATGGGTTGGCAACAGTGGCATTGACAAAAAGGCAGGAGTCAGAGCGTGACATGGCAGAGTTGAAGATGCTACGATTTGCACTGGGTGTGATGAGAATGGACAGGATTAGGAATAAGTATATTAGAGGGTCAGCCCAGGTTGGAAGGTTTGGAGACAAAGCCAGAGAGGCAAGGTTACGTTGGTTTGGACATGTGCTGAGGAGGGATGCAGAGTATATTGGGAAAAAGATGCTAAGGATGAAGCTGCCAGGTAACAGGAAATGAAGGAGGCCTAAGATGAGGTTTATGGATATGGTGAGGGAGGACATGAAGGTGGTTGGTGTGACAGAGCAAGATGCAGAGGACAGGAAGAAATGGAAACAGTTGATCTGCTGTGGCGACCCCTAATGGGAGCAGCCGAAAGAAGAAGTAGCAATTAAGATATTTGGTATGGCATAAAGTAAGAGTATGCATTATATCTTGGGTGGCAGGTGGATGCCCACACACGCTAGCATGTAAAAGGGGGAGAAAATAAAGGGGGAGAAAAAGTAGGTGTGCGTTAGGTAGAATTTAGAAGGAGAAAAGATTGAAGGACGAGAGTGTTAGTGGGAGAAGGAGTAGTAGGTTGGAAATTAGGAGGAGTGAGAGCAGGAGCCACTCCCATGTAGTAGAGAGAAATGAATAGAGCAAAGTCTAAAAAGAGGAAAGATTTTGTATAGTTCGGAGGTGGGGAGGAAGTGAGTTCCATTTTCATGCAAGGGAGAAAGATAAAAGAAGTTGCCCTGGGGTACGCAATGGTTTGTGAACTTCAAGGAAGTTTTGATTATTGGATCTAATAAGGATGGAGGAGAGAGAGAGGCATTGAGATGGGTTGAAAATGAGTTTATGAGCAGTGGAGAGTTGAATATAAGGGAGGTAATAAGGGAGTTCAAGCCAGTTCAGGGAGTGTAAAGAGTCACATTGGTGGGAGGAGAACTTTGATCTGGTAGCAAACTTGGAGATTTTATTGCAACAAGATGCCAATTTAGCTTTGAGGGTGGCTTGAAGATTGGTAAGGAGAGGGGCTTCGTACGTGAGAGTGGGAAGGAGGTATGTGGTAGAGTGGTTAAGCTTGGTTGAAGAAGTGAGGTAGCAATTATGGCAATAAAGCATTCCAAGTTTTTGGTGATTTTTTTTATGTAGGTTTGAAGGTGAATGTCAAATTTTAGTTGATCAATAAGGACACCTAGAAGCTTAGTTTGGGAGACTTATCTCGGTAGGAGTCTTATTTTGGCTTAGTGTAGAGAAAGTGTGTGTCTATTTTGGTGTTTTAGAAGGGGTAAAGATCATGATTTTGGTTTTGGATGCATTAAAAGCCAAGTGATTATTTAGTGTCCATGTCTCGGTGCTGTTTGAAGGCAGCTTGTGTTTGCATGAGTTTTGGAAAGGATTCAGCAGAGCAGGTAATGGTAGAGTCTTCTGCATATTGGACAAATTTGGTGTTCGGGATGCAGTGATGGAAGTCATTAATGAAGATATTAAATAGAAGAGGGCCCAGGATAGAACCTTGGGGGACACTGGTCACAGTGTCGAGGTAGGAGGAGATGCAGTTCCATTTGACGGCCTGCTGTCGACCAGAGAGGTAACTGGAAAACCAATTTAGTGAGGAAGTAGAGAGATTAAGATGAGAGAGCTTAGATAGTAGCAGGCTATGGGAAATTGTATCAAAGGCCTTAGATGGGTCTAAGAGAAGGGACAATGCAATATTGGTGGAATTGCGGGCAAGTAGGGCTGTGGTAGTACTGTGTCTAGGTCTGAGTCTATGGTGTGTTGCGGTTAGCAGGTGGGTAGTTATCTAAAAGGTGGGGGTAAAAGTTGAAGGTGGAGACATTTTTCAAGAATTTTGGAGATGGGGAGAGAACGGTTATGGGGTGGAAATTAGAGATGTCAGTGTTGTTGCCTTCTTTGTGTAAGGGAATGATAAAGGCTTTTTTGCAGAGGGAGGGGTACGTAGGATTCTTGGATGGAATGACTGATTAATATACAGCTGAGGGAGAGCTATGCCATCTGCAGTCAGTTTAACAAAGTTAGGAAGGTTGTCGGGGGCATCGGAGCATGGTTTTAGTTTTTGGAGGAGATTTTTATAGAGGTGACAGGGATGGGTTTGAGGGAGAAGAAAGGGGGATGAGAAGTATTTGTGGCAGAAGGAGAGGAGAGGAGTTATGGGAGAGAGAAGTGGAAGGAGCAGAGTTCTGAGGGAAGGATATGGTAAGCTTAGCTATTGAGTCTATAAAGGAGTTAAATTTGGTGGCTATGATATGATCTGGGGATCTAGGGTCAGGACAGGGATTGTCTTTCCTGTCATGGCTGAGGAGGGCAGAGATACTATTACAAAATTTTTTGGGGTTTGATTTATGATTGCTGCGGAGCTTGTAGTAGTAGGCCTTCCGGTCGGAAGCGATTTGTTTTTTTTTAACTCGTATAAAGTTGTTTATATTCAGTAAGGGAGTTTGCTGTTTTATATTTTTGGTGGAGTTGTCATAATTTATTACAGGTGTGCATAAGAATTGATGCTTCTTTGGAGACCCATGGGGCAGTTTTGGATTTAACTCTTTTTGTTCTGGGAGGGGCGAGGCTGTTTAGCAGGTTAATGAAAGCAGTATTAAGGTAAGTAACGGCATTGTCAAGAGGAAGAATTTTCAGAGGGCTTCAGTTCGTCTTTTTTAAGTAGTCAGAAAATGTTAAATGTTAATGTTAAAATGTTCTGTATATTTGTTCACAGGTGTGTACTAGGCTATTGGCCCTGGAGCCTTTATAAGCCTAGCCCATAGGATTACCTTGGCATCGTGCCACCTGACCTTAGTTCCCAGTGCCTCTGTCGAGCAGAGCCAGTGGAGTGATCCCCTGGGTGAATTTTCTATTTCCCATCCACTCATCAAGATTCCTCTTGAAGGCCAGTGAGATGCTCTGTTTGACATGTACGGGAAGTCTGTTCCATAACACGGGCAGTCTCTCTAGGTTATGAGCCTGTCCTTCCATAGGTTCATAGATTAGTACTAAGCTAACTGCCCTTGCAAGCCATTTTAAGCCTAGCCAGTTATCCCTTGTAAGACTCAAACCCTGCACCCTGTGTTTGTAAGGCAAACACCTTAACCATTAGGCCACCCTCCCACTCTGCATGTTCTGTTGGTTGCGGTAATGAGGTAGAGGTCTCTAGAGTGTGTGGTGCGGAGGGATTGGGATTTCTTTAGATGTAGCATTTCTAACAGAGCTGGGTCAGTCATGGCTTTGTAAGTCAAGCAGAGATTGCCTCTAAGTAGGTGATGTATGAGAGAGAATTGTTGGAGTTTTTGAGTGTTTAAGACCCAGGATCCTCTTTGTGAGGTACTTTTGCGGCCACTCCAGTTGTTGCAGGTGTGTAGTGAGGTACATGCCAAATGGGGCATTGTACTCTATGATTGGCCTAATGAGGGAAGAGTAGAGGGAGACAATGACCTCTCTCTTCCTGCATGCAAAACCCTTAGTAATGAGATGTGCCACATAGGACTTTCTGACCACAGTGGCAATGTGGCGGTCAAAAGAAAGGTTGCTGTCAACCTGTGTTCCCAGATCTCTTATAACGCCTTCTGTATTCAGTGGACTATCATCGATGTGGTAATTCATGGGAATTGGGTTTTCCCAAAGGGGATGACGACACATTTTTTGGCATTGAGCTTAAGAACATGATTCTGACACCAGTCGTTGGTCTCGGTGAGACGTTTCTGTAGGATGTCAATATCGCTTGGGGAGTTAATAATAGCGCCCAACTTGCAATCATCTGCGAACTTTGTCAGCCAGAGTCTCTTCATGTTGGTCTGGACTTCAGAGACGTAGATACCAAACAGGAGAGAGGACCCAGGACCGAGCCATGTGGGACTCAACTTGTGACTGGTCGGCAGTCTGACTTGGAGTCAGCTACTTTCACTCTGTGGGCTCTATCTGTGAGCCAGTTTGCAACCCACCTAGTGATATACGGGTTGATGTCTAGCTTAGTGAGTTTTTCTATGATTCTTGAGTGGGGAATAGTATCAAAGGCCTTGGCCAGATCAAAGTAGGCTGTATGAACCACCTTGTCTTCATCCACAGCTCTGGTGACGGACTCAAAGAAGTCGACCAGGTTGAGCAGGCATGATCTACACTTCACAAAACCAAACTGTGTGGGATCCAGAGTTTGGAGATTCCCTATATCCTTGTTTATTAGGTCCATGATTATGTGTTCCATAGATTTGCATATCAGACTCGTCAAGCTAATGGCGCTGTAATCACTCTTCCTTTGTGGAGCAGGATGACTGTAGCAGTGCGCCATTCGGTAAGGACAAAGCCTGAGGTGAGGCTGTGGTTTAACAGGGCACACAGGTAAGGTGATAGTTCACTCTGTAGTTCATGTAGACCACAGCCAGGGATATTGCCATGTCCCATAGAAGCTGTATTCTTGGCCTTGGGCTGTGCTATTTTAACCTGTGCAGCAGTAATACTGGGTGCCTGGCAATCTACTGGTATTGTGATTGGTCCTTTGAGGATGGAGAGAGGGGTAAAGTTGGCACGGAATCTGTCTGCCAGTATATTGGCAAAATCTGTTGGCTCAGTATAGGAGGTACCACTGTGCAGTAGCTCAGAGCAAATCTGGGTATTGCCGTGGAGATTCTTTACATAACTGTAGAAGGCCTTGTGGTTGTCTTTGCTATCTGCTGCAATCCTGTTTTCATAGCTAGCTTTAGAGGATTTGATGAGGTATCTTAACTTTTTGTTGAGGCTGATAAGGGAGGTTTTCCAGTCTTGGGACTTCACCTTATTCTGCATCAGTTCACCTTATTCTGCATCAGTTTCTTCCTTCTGTTGTAGAGTTTGTTTATGGCCGGAGACCATCAGATTTGCATCCTTTTTTTTGGAGGAAAGCGTCTTGGTTCTTTTGGGTATGGCAAGATCCATGTATTTGTGTACATGTTTGTACAGTGCATTGGTGTATAATTCGGCGGTCATGCAACTATTCTCCATTTGCATGGGTGCTGTGAAGTTGGCCACCTTTTTAGGGGCCCAAAGTTAGCTTTGGAGAAGTTTTTCATGGTGGTTACCTTTGCGGGGGTGAGGTGGGGTGGGAGGGATGTGTATTTCCAAGGTGATTTAGTTTGTGGTCGGATCTAACCAGGGAGGAGTTGACTGTTGGTGTAGAGCAATGGTCACCCATGTTAGTAATGACCAGGTCAAGGATGTTGCCACCTCTAGTGGGGGTAAGAATGAGCTGGTCCAGGGCACTGGAATTAATGAATTCCAAGAAACGTTGGGAAAGCGTATTGGTACATGAGTAGTTTTCCCAGTTAATGGAGGGGTAATTGAAGTCGCCCAGGATGAGTGTGTTAGGTTAGATCCTAATATTCTCCAGGGTGCTTAGAAATGGGGAGTGTGCGTCTTGGGACATGGTTGGGGACCTATAGCAGGCTAAGACCTGAATTGCTGTCTTACCCAATGTTTTCATAACTTTATATGTTCAACAAGCACACTGCCTTACTGGCATTTGAATAGTTGTGCCCTGCTAACATCCGTCTGGCCTATTAAAGCTCAGAACTTTTCCCTCTGATTGTCTGTGTGGGAGAAGAACTAATCACCTGGCAGGACCAGGAGAGCCCCTTGTACTCACGTACAGAACACTTTCAGTTTTCTTATGTAACAGTCAGATGGGGATTTTTTTTGAATATTACTTCTCTCAAACTGGATGACATCTGCTGCAGAGCTCTGATGAGAAACCTTTTTTTGGTTTTATTTCCTATCTTTGCCTTTTCTATCAGTGTTTAAATAGTGTATTCTACTGCTTTGACTTCATGATTAGAAATTTTGCATATGCTTCTGTTTTTACTTTGATTAACACAGTAAGGTCTGTTGATTACAAGCTTCATTTGGAGTTAGGAGTATTGCAGATGTTCTTCGTGTTTCACTGTTGCAGTTATTACATTTGGGTAATCCTGCTGGCAGGTTGCCCTCAGTCGGCCTGAATTCCAAAGTCTTGGGTCCTGCGTCGGCTGCTGTGGCCCCTTCCCTGACGTCAGGTTGTCAGGGGTGTAAAAGAAGCAGCCAACACCATTTTCTTCAGTCTTTCTTGCCATGCGGTGCCCGAAGCAAAAGCAGTTCGCAAGTGCCGGTTGGCCGACTCCTGAGATTTTCGTGTTCGAATTTCAGATCCAAAGTCTTCAATAAAGCTAAGTACCCCGTTGGGGAAACTTTTTTCTTTCTCCAGACCGATGTCAGAAAAAGTAAATAATTGTATTTCTTGTGGAAAGCAAATACCTCATAAGGACTTTCATTCTTACTGTATTCCTTGCCTAGGCCCTGATCACAACATTTCTGGTTGTTGGTTTTGTGCTAGATTTAACCAACGCACTATTAAGCGTCGGTATGATTTTGCTTTAAACTATTTTGGACACCGTTTAATTATCCAGAAATGTCATCTGATAGCCACCTGACTACCCAAGTTCACAAAAAACGTAAAGAAAAGGAGAGAGGTAAACAACCGTGGCCTAAAACCGACGAAGCTTCTCCTAATCCAGTTGCCAGGTCCCCTGTTCTCAGTGAGGCGCTTTCGCAGCCCCTGACACCCACTACTTTAGAGTCACAGGCCGCTACCCACTCAAATGTGGAGTCGGCCATGCCGCTGGAAACTCAAGGTATTGGAGCCTCGGAATACTATTCCCTCAGATGGGTCTGGAGCTGCTGACCAGGCACCGGCTTCTGAGGGTGTATTCAGACCTAAACATCTTTACATTAAACCAAATTCAGCTTCAAAGGCAAAGACTAAAGCACCTTCTAAAGCAAAGAAACAAACTCAAGAGCCACGTGGACAGGCCTCTATGCCCAAAAAACAGATGCTCAAAATGGCCGAAGACTTGATCACCTTGATCAGGGGTTCCCATCCCTCTCCTGATAAGAGGCCTAGGCAAGAGACTGACTATGAATCTTCAGATCAGGTTTCTATTTCTTCTGATTCCTCTTCTGATCAGGAATATTCTCTTCCCCCCATGCGGATTCTGATGCTGAAGAATCTATACCTTCAGCTTCTCCTCTAGAGGACTATTCTTTTGGGGAAATGTTGCATACCATGAGAGAGCATTTCCACTGGTAGAGCCAAGATTTTTCAGAATCTAAAAAGAGGCTCAGAGATTTCCTTTTACTTCCTCAACACAGGCCTCTAGCCATTCCACCTGTGTTAGACATTGTAGATGTGTTTTCAAAGTCTAGTCTTACCCCCTGACTCTTTACGTCCAGCTCCTGTTAAACCTGATAGATATTACAGGGTTCCTGACTCTCATAAGTTCCTTTTTAAAAAACCCTGCTGCAGACCCAGAGACTATTTCACAGGGTCCCAAAGGAGTTAAGGCTTCCGCTACAAAAAACCCTACCCCCTCTGACAGAGATTCTAGGGCACTGGATAGATGGGGAAAAAAGGTTTACACATCTGCTACCTTGGCCTTAAACTGTCAGTTTCATATGCTCAAATATCAGCAACATGTCATGGCATTGCTTAAACAGAAAATGTTGTTTAACTCTGAATGTGCAGAAAACAAGGAAATGCAGAATTTATTGCATGCAGCTGAACAAGTTGGAAAGCATACTTTGCAATGTGGTTTTGATTCTTTGGAGGCCTCCTTTAGGGCCACATTTACGGGTTCTGTAATTAGGAGGCATGCTTGGTTAAAGGAACAAAATCTGCCTGATCATGTGAAAGTTATATTATTAGATGCATCTTTACAGCATGATACTTTGTTTGGTGTTAAGGCAGAAGAGGTGTTAAAGAAAATGGAGGACAAAGCTAAATCTATGCAAACTGTCACAGATTTTTTACAAGTACAACCACCTAGGTTTATTAGACACTGGACTACAAAGAAGTGGTCCTTTCCTGTGTCAGACAGACCTCAAAGGGGCAGATGCAGACGCCCTAGAGGCAGATCCCAGGCGCAAGGTTCATAAAGGTCAAAGCAATGGGGTGCTTCTACCTCCAAAGTTGGGGAAGACAAATCACAATCTTACATGAAACAGTCCCAATGACTTCCCCCTGCCTGCACAAGCACTTATCTCCTGGCAGCACCCTTAGGGGGAAAATTAGCACTTTTTTCTCAGAATTGGCACATTATAAACCAGGACAAGTGGGTTCTTAACATAGTCTCACAAGGCTACAAGTTCCATTTCCATACCCTGCCAAAGGCAAACGGCAGGCCAGATCCGCCAAAAAATCAGTGGGCAGAGTCTCATCCCTCATGAACATGGGGGCCATTCAACAAGTACCAGAGCAAGAGCAAGGACAAGGATTTTACTTGACTGTTCTTGGTACCCAGAAAGAACAAAGCCTGGAGACCAATACTGGACCTATCTATTCTGAACACATTCCTGGATATACCAAAATTCAAAATGTTAACTTTGCAGCAGCTTCTGCCCATGTTGGGCAAGAATGCTTGGCTTGTGACTTTAGACCTAAAAGAGGCATACCTGCATGTCCCAATCAGACAGTCATGCAGAAGATACCTCAGATTCAAGGCTGGCTCAATGCATTACCAATTCTCTGCACTGCCCTTTGGCTTATCTACTGCGCACAGGGTCTTTACAAAGTGCCTGGCACCAGTAATTACATTCTGCAGACAAAGAGGAATACAAATATATCCTTACTTGGATGACTGTCTAATTCAAGCAAAGAACAAGGACATTCTTCTACAGCATCTGGCGTATGTGAAAAGACTTCTAACAAGCCTAGGGTACACAGTCAACGAAAAGAAATCAAAGCTAGTACCCTCTCAAGAGATAATATTCCTGGGTGCAAGCTTAAATACAACTGCCCAGATGGCTTATCTCATGCCAGACAAACAAAGGCAACTGACTACCTATTTCAAGGTGTTGGCAACAAAGGCCCAGTTATCTGCAAGAAAAATTCTGCAGGCTTTGGGCTTCATGGCATCCTGCATCCTACTAATTCCATATGCAAGACTGCATATGAAGAAACTTCAATGGTACCTAAAAAGTGTTTGAACTCAACATTGCCACAGCCTGGAGACAATGATTACTCTCATTCCCTGCCTGTAACAGGAGTTTCGATGGTGGGTGAAGGCTTGTCACCAGAACAAAGGACAGCCATTCACATTACCCCCAGTCAGACAGACACTAACAACGGATGCATCAGATTATTCCTGGGGGGGCCCACATGGCAGGAAGATGCATTCAGGGCACATGGTCCTCAAACCAAATGCATCTATTTATTAATCAAAAAGAGATGCTAGCTGTTCAAAATGCCCTGACAGCCTTCAAGGACCTACTTCACCCGGGACAACTACTGATAGACAGACAACACCACGGTCATGTGGTATATAAACAAGCAGGAGGGCACACATTCTTACACCCTTTGCAGACTAGCCATGACTTTGTGGGACACAGCATTGACTTACCAAGTACATCTGCAGGCACAATTCCTGCCAGGAAAGGAAAATACTCTGGCAGACGAACTAAGCAGAAACCTCATGGATCCCCACGAGTGGCAGCTGGATCCACAAGTCTTCAGCATGATAACAAGGAAATGGGGATGCCCGGACATAGATCTATTTGCCTCCCCTCACAACTACCAACTAAAAAGATTCTGCACAAGGACTTATCACAGATAAGCATGGAAACTGGACGCCCGATCAGTATATGCCTTTCCTCCACTGCCACTCCTCCCCAAGGTACTCTTAAAGGTCAGACAGGAGAAGCCAAAGATGATACTGATTGCCCCAGATTGGCCCTGCCAGTACGGGTATCCAATCCTAAGGAATTTGTCTCAATGTCCAGCTTGGACCCTACCTCAAATACCCCATTTACTGTCCCAGCAAAACAACCAGATTCTGCACAGCCAACTCAGGACTTTAAACCTGGCAGCATGGCAGATAATGTAATCATACAAAACACACCTCTCAGTAAAGCTGTGATGGATGTCATTTTGGAAGCCAGAAGACCTAGTACTAGAAAATCTTATGCTGGAAAATGGAAGAGATTCTGTGCTTGGAACCAGGCACAAGGAACTGATACAGCTGTACCAAATATTCCTCAGATTTTGCAATACTTAACTGAGATGCTGGACCAAAGGCCTATCTTTTTCGTCAATTAAAATTCATGCCTCTGCCATTTCGGCTCATTACAATACAGAACCACCAATCTTTTCTTATCCTTTATTAAAGCAGTACCTGAGAGGAGCCAAAAATTTAAGGCTTCCAAGGAGATCACCAATACCTGCATGGGACCTCAACTATGTCTTGATAAAACTCACTCTGCCTCCATTTGAGCCAACTGCTATTGCCGATATAAAGTTTTTATCTTACAGCTCTGCTCCTAGCAATAACTTCTGCAAGACGAGTTTCAGAGCTACAGGCACTCATGGCTGTGGAACATTTTATCATGTTTTATCCAGACAGGGTTTCTCTGAGGACAAACCCGACATTTATGCCTAAAATGGTGTCCAATGTGGCTCTTAACCAAACTATTCATCTGCCAAATTTTTATCCAAATCCACAGAACAAGGGGGAGCGAATTCTGCATTCCTTGGACGTACACAGACCGCTTAGATTCTACTTGGACAGAACCAAAGTTTTCTGGGAGACCGAGCAATTACTAGTGGCATATGCTGCAGGATCACAAGGAAAGGCCATCTCAAAGCAGACTATTTCAAAGTGGATAGGCCACTGCATTTGTTTCTGCTATTTTCAGCATGGCAAGCCAGTGCCTAAGGGCATTAGGCCATGTTCAACCAGAGCTGCAGCCACTTCAGCAGCCTTTCTCAGGGGAGTACCAACCAAAGACATCTTAGAGGCTGCTACTTGGAGTTCAGTGCACACCTTTACAAAGCACTGTCATCTGCCACTCTGTTCTAAATCCAGGGCAGGCTTTGCCACTGGAGTTCTGCAGTGCTTCATAGCCGCTCCTAATGCGGTTTAGCTCCAGCCTCCCAACCATAGCAAATGTAATGACTGCAACAGTGAAACACTAAGAACATAGTACAGTTGTGTACACTTACAATAAATGTAGATGTTCAAGTGTATTCAGTGTTGCAGTCCAGGTTACCCACCCGCCATCCCCCTTTTTTCTGCTGGAACTTATCTTTCCTTCTCTGATTTATACAACCTATGTGGTGTATTTGCTTGTAGATGAAGGTAAAGTTTATATATATAATTTGGCTACCCTTTTAGGGGCACCTGACATCTGGGGCAAGAAAAACTGAAGAAAATGGCGTCTGCTGCTTCTTTTATACACCTGACGGCCTGACGTCAGGGAAGGGGCGACAGCAACCGATGCAGGACCCAAGACTTTGGAATTTAGGCCGACTGAGGGGCAACCTGCCAGCAGGATTACCCAAATGTAATGACTGCAACAGTGAATGCACTCGAACATCTACATTTATGGTAAGTGTACACAACTGTACTTTTTTTTTTCTTTGGGGTTATGATTATTTGAAGTGATTAAGCAGGATTGCAACATTTTTAATGATTTAAATTAGTTTGGCACCATTTTGTATATTAATTCTGACATTAATTTATCATAAATTTGATTTATTTCTTGTCTAATACTATTTTAGGCTGTATCCATTCATATGGATTGAAACTATTTTTTTTATACAAAATTGGGAAACTTTTTTTGCTTTGCATTGTTACTGAAAATGCTGTCATTTTTTTCAGTGCAGTGTTCAGAATAATGGTGCAGAAATAAGTCTTCAGATCACTGTATAAAGGGAGAATAGTAAGATTTGTTTTTCTTACTGGGCTGACCATGCAGCCAGTATTTGGTATTGAGCTAACTAGTTTCTTGTCCCCTGACTTGATGGACTCAGACCCCTCCCCACCATCTTCCCCATCTGTACCTAAAAAATAAATAAATATACCTTGGCATATGGCTTCTGACTCCACAGTAGCATTAGATTTGGGCAAGCTATCTGACCACTTACCTTCTATTACCACCCGGTCCCTTGTGGTGGTCGTAATACTGCAACCATAGCTTTGGGACTCTCCCTCTAGTGTACTGTATTCCAGAAAGAGACACTCACCAAGTGGTGGTGCAGCCGTCTCTGTTTCATCCCTGAGATGATAGCAATGGCTAGATCCATTGTTGAAGTGGTTGACTGTGGGATGAATACTTGGGTTATGAGTATCACTAATTTTTCTGCCACTGATCAACCTGTTAAGGATCCTCCTTTTGAAGAAGTTCCTTTGTGTGAGGGCTAAGACCTTTCTGAGTCAGATCAGTCTGGTTCTTCTGACAAAGAAGTAGAGGTACCCTAACGTACTTTCTCTTTTTCCCAAATACTGACTTGATTTAGAGATGTATTCCACTGGAGCCATCTTTGGCTGTCACCAAGATTCGCAGGGTTTTTGACTTCTTGGAGGATGAGGCCCCAGTCATTGAGACATTTCCTCCATTAATCTCTGCCTTGGTGGATGTATTCAAGAAAGCTTGTAGTTTCCTGCCTGTTTGAGGCTTTGCTTATGGAAGTGTTTAGGAAATTTAAGGCATGCTTGGCCTTCCCTGGCCTCCAAGTCCCTTTGTCAGTGTCCCTGCAAGTTTTGCTGATAAGTCTAGATATTCTTCTAAACCTGTTCCTCAAGATAATGTAGGCATGTGGTTAGAATATCAAGGAAAGAATCTGGCACAGTGCAGCACAGCTTTTAAAATGTTTAACTACCAGTGTTTTATGTAGATATTTTGTATTGAGATGCATGTATAGTTTAAATATGTTTACTACGTTATTGCCTACAGAGCAAAAGGTACTTGTTAAAGATACTGTCTCCAGTGTTTTTCAGGTGTTAAACCATGCCTTAAAAAGTGCCTTGGAGGGGGCAGATACTGTTTCTAGAAATGCAGCATTGTCAGTGGTTATTAGGAGGTATGCTTGGTTGCATTTCCTGAATTTTTCTGATGAGCTAAAAAATGAGATTTTGAATGCGCCTCTAGTCTGATTGTGTGTTTAATACAGTAGCTAATCAGATTTTAAACAAAGTACTTGTATACTAAACAAAGTACTACATTAGCCTAGAATCCCCTTGAGTACCCATTTCCCTATAGGTCCCTTCTGACTCAGTTACACAGCAAACTTTTTCACTTTTTCTAGCATGTCGAAGGGTCAGTTGCTAGCGTCCTCTCCTGTTCAGCTGGTGAATCTGGGCATCTTGAGGCAATGTTACAATTGCCTCATGTACACAGACAACCCACTCCTTCTCCCACAAAACACAAATACATGTGAGAGATGCAACTATATAGCCAAACTGGAGGCTGAGCTCTCTCAACTCAGGACTGGCAAGACCAGACAGGAGGAGAAGGAAACCACGCACACCACAAACCCAGTTTCACATAGAACTATCACAACTGCAAAACAAACACATAAACACACAAAGACATACTCGGAGGCACTGATCAAAAATCTACCAAAACTACAGAGGCCTCCAAAGCAGACACCCAAGCAACTGCCACCTCAAGACATAAGACATGCAACACATAGTTCTCAAAGTCAGTGTGCTAAACAGTCACAGCCCTTAAGGCCAAACACAATGCCAGACACACTTGTTATAGGTGACTCCATAGTCAGACACACTGGCGTCCCACTCACCAGACTGAACAAAGAAAAGATCACAGTAAGCTGCCTGTCAGGCGCTAGAATCCGCCACATAACACAAGCACTGGGTCACTCCACAGCAAGTACAAGTATGACTCAGTCATTGTCCATGCTGGTGTGAGCGACCTGAGGCACCTCCCTGGACTACATGAAAAGAGACATAGAGGAGCTCTCAGATTATGTAGCCCAGGCGGTATGACCCTGACTCTGAGCAGTATCCTACCCTCACCAAGAATGATGCCACAATACAGAGACAAAATGATCAGCTTTAATAATTGGCTTAATTACTGGTGTCATTCTAAGGGGATCCAATGTCTGTCTGCCTGGGATGACATGCTTGACAAGCCACGCTGCTTAAGGGACGGCTTGCACCTGTCACCCTGGGCTTCGGATATTGGCAAAGGCTCTTGCCACCCCCATAGTGCCTTTTTAGGCAAGGCTCAAATGATAAACCTACGCCTAGAAAACAAAAATGGAGAAAACTAAGGGTAATACTGCTCAATGCCAGAAGTCTAAACCTGAAGATGCATCCCTCGAAGCCCTCCTCAGTATGGAGAACATCGATGTTTGTGCTGTGACTGAAACCTGGTTCAAGGCTCCTGAGAGCACCCCAGCACTATCAGGTTATACCTCATATCATGCGTTCCGGCCCCAAAATCCGGACCGAACTACAAAAGGAGGGAGTATCCATATTCATAAAGGATACCCACACCTCCAGGTTAGTGGCAACGCACGAAGCATCGGAGACCATCCAGGTGCAATTAACCATAGGTAAAACTGCCCTACAGTTTTTAACATGCTACAGACCACCTTCTCAAACTCAGGAAACCCACACAGCCTTCCTGAAGACACTGGAGAGTATAAATGTCTCTCCAAACACCATCATATTGGGTGACTTCAACTACCCAAACATAGACTGGGAACATTACTCAAGCCCCAACACCCTAGCCCAAAGGTTCCTTGAGTTCATAAACTCAAATGCTATGGAACAACTAGTCACCATTCCCACAAGAGGAGAAAATATACTAGACCTGATCATCACAAACATGGGGACAAAATGCTCCACACCGGAAGTATATCCCTCATTGGTGAGATCAGACCATAAATTAATCTCACTGGAGATCCACATCCCGCCCCCACCCCCAGCAAAAAAGACCACAGTGAAGAACTTCTCAAAAGCAAACTTCACACTTTTTAAGACTGGAGTGGTATCCTTCAAGGCCCCGGAGCCAGTGGAAACCACAACCCACGCTGCTGAAACCCTTACAAATGCCTTCTATGAGCACCTCCAGGAATGTATGGATCAAGCAATCCCTAATAAAATCAAGACCTTTTCCACCAAAGGCAGGCGCCGGTCTGGTGGACTCCAGCCATAAACAAACTCTACAACAAGAGGAGAAAGCTACTACATGACAGAGCAAAATCCCTAAATGGGAAGGCATCTCTGATCAATACTAGAAAAAACTACGATCACTCATAAAATCATCCAAGGCCAACTTTGAGAGAAAAATCGCTAATGACACAAAAGACAATTATAAAGCCTTCTTTAGCTATGTTAGAAACCTGGGTGGAAACTCCCAGATATGCTCAGAATTAGTCCAAAATGATAAAAAATCACTGAACCCACAGACATTGCCAACATACTGGCAGACAGGTTCAGTGCAAATTTCTCCCCTCCCTCCCCCCCAAAAGGAGAAATATCTATCCCAACAGAGTCTAGCCTCCCAAACATCTCAGATGCCCAGGTGAGAGCTGCTCTCTCTAAAGCAAAAAACACAGCATCAATGGGACCGGACGGTGTCCCCGGCTGTGTGCTACACTAACTCAATGAGGAACTAAACCCACACATAAGGCTGCTGTTTAATCTTAGTCTTACTACAGGATACGTACCCAAAGAATGGCGTACGGCAACTGTGGTCCCACTCCACAAAGGCGGTGCTTCTACGGACCCTGGAAATTACCCCCATAAGCTTGACGAGCCTTGTCTGCAAAGCTATGGAGAGGATCATAATGGAACTCATAAATAAAGACATTGGGGACCTACAGACACTGGATCCTACCCAATTTGGCTTTGTCAAGGGCAGATCCTGCCTCTTGAACTTGGTCGACTT
Organism: Protopterus annectens; assembly: GCF_019279795.1. Lineage (NCBI taxonomy): Eukaryota > Metazoa > Chordata > Ceratodontiformes > Protopteridae > Protopterus > Protopterus annectens. The sequence goes on along the minus strand of NC_056741.1, from coordinate 1,641,604,446 downwards.
TTTCGAAACAGTCACTAAGGCCATTGATGAGGGTAAGGCAGTTCACACAGCCTACCTTGACCTAGCAAAAGCATTCGACACAATACCCCACTCGGGCATCATAGAAAAGCTCACCAGCTTAGATGTAAACCCATATGTCACAAGATGGGTTGCAAACTGGCTCAAGGACAGAACACACAGGGTTAGAGTTGCTGGTGCCATGTCAGACTCTAAGCGGTCATGAGCGGTGTCCCACAGGGCTCAGTCCTGGGCCCCTCTTGTTCGGCATTTATTTTTCTGAAGTGCAGGCAAACATAGGGGATTGTGGCTGACAAAATTTGCAGATGACTGCAAACTGGGCACCATAATTGACACTCCATCAGACACAGACATCCTCCAGAAAGGTCTCATAGAAATGGATAACTGGTGCCAGAGCCATGGCCTTAAGCTAAATGCCAAAAAATGTATAGTCATACCCTTTGGGAAAAACAAGGTAACCCCTTATTACCACATAGGTGGTAATCCATTAAACACGGAAGAAGTTATCAGGGACCTGGGGACCCAAGTTGACAGTAACCTCTCTTTTGACACTCACATTGCCAAAGTGGTTAGGAAGACCTTCTACATTGCCCACCTGATCATGAAGGGATTCACATCCAGATCAGGAGAGGTCATTGTACCCCTGTACTCTTCACTTATCAGACCAATGATTGAGTACAACGCCCCATTGAATGTACCTTACCCGACACCTGCAGCAGTTGGAAAGACCCCAAAAGTTCCTCACCAAAAGGATAAAGGCTCAAACATATGTCATACGATGCCCGACTGAAGAAACTCCAGCTCTATTCAGTCGCATACCGTCTGCTCAGAGGTGATCTGTGCCTGACATACAAGGCCATGTCCAACCCGGAATTAATGGACATGCTCCACCTCAAAAATATCCAAATCCACCAGAGCCACGAGAGCAAGAGACTTAAACCTCAACACGGATATAAATAGGACGTGCTGGAGGGACAGATTCATCACCCAGAGACTCCCTACACTATGGAACAGAATCCCAGTCCATGTGAGGCAGAGCCCCTCACTGACTCTGTTCAAGAGAAATCTTGACGAGTGGATGGGAGATCGTAGGTTTACCCCGGGAATCATCTCTGTATCACTGCTGGACAGAGGCACAGCAAACTAATGGGTATAGTATTCTCATCCTAAGGGGTGGTGAAAGCCACACACACTCTGGCTAGGCTTATAAATACCCTAGGGCAGATAGCCTAGTATGAACCTATGAACCTATGACATGACCGAGGTAAATTAATGCATAGAGTGTCAAAATTGTTCCATATACCAAGGTTGTCCTCTAAGCAGGAACATTTTCAGTGGCCTAACAAATGGAAGTCCCAGCCTAACAAGAGCTAAGGCAGTAAATGGTACTGGCAAGACAACAGCTCCACCAATCCGAACAAGTAGGTTTCCTTCCCTAAAAAGGATCCCTCCCAATTTGACTGTGCCGCTCCATTAGGCGCCTCATCTCTCAAGTTAACTCTCAACAAGGCAGCCTGGCCATCAGTGTTTTCTGACAAATCAATGCTAAATATTGATGGCATGGGTTACAAATGACAGTGGAAAGACCACCTATTTTTGTTTAGGGGTGTTCCCCATCATCCTCTGGACCAGAGTTTTGTTATTCCCTCCTTTTCTCCAGCTAATACTGGGCTCAGGGGTCATTTGATCTAGTCCCTCCTTCAGAAGGACTGAGAGGTTTCTATTCCAGAATTTTCTTGCTTCCCAAAAAAGAGTAATTGGGTAAGGCCAGTGTTGGACCTTTCTTTTCTGAATACGTTTGCCCAGGTCCCCAAGTTTAAGATGCTCACCGTGCAGATGGTGCTTCTTTAGTACTTGGGAGAAGATTGTCAAATGTAATGCATTATTTTTGATTATTGTATTTTGCTTTATTTATTCTTTAAGTCTTGAACAGAGGGGAAGGAATATTGATGTACATCTTTTAAACTTTAGCACTCAGGTGTGGGCTGCTTTAAGAAAGTTATGTTCACGTGATTTAATGAGAGCTCTTTATATAGTGTGATTTGTGTGCAATTATGTATCCGATGAAGTCTTAGGGGTAACCAGGATGAAAGTGATTATTTTCTAACAGGATTTTAGGTTTTAGATCTCAGTAAACATATGTATTGCAAAATTCTTCCTCCGTTTTTGCCTTCTGTTCAGATTTTTTTTCTTCATTAGTACTACTTCTGCTGCCAGGCAAGTGCTTCATAGTGACCCTGTACTTGAAGGATGCCCATCATATACCCATTGCTCATTGTTTCAGAAGATATCCGAGATTTGCTGTCTGGTTCACGCTATCAGTTTTCTCTTGAGCATTTGCATCTTTCCTTACTAGGATGACTTGCATAGTCGGGCTGCAGATTTTTGGAATTGCTAGAGAAGGTCTTGACCCTACTCCCACATTGAGGGTTCAAGATGAATGTCTGAAAATCATGTCCGATCTTGCAAATGCTTGTTTTTCTGGGGTTCTTGATCGACTCAACAGGAGAATGGCCTTTCTGCTCGATGACAAGGTCCTGTCATACTAGACTGTGGTTGTAGAATTCTCCAAGGGAAATGTCTCCTCAACTAGAGAATTTCTAAAAATTCTTGCACTAATGGCATCCATCACTCTCATTGATACCACTAGCATGTTTTCACTTGAGGAAAAAGTCAGTTGTGTATTTTATTTGCAATTGTTGAACCCAGCATCTGCATTCCCCGGAATCACAGTTGTTGGTGCTACCCTTCAGATGAGAGTTACATTGGTAGAGAGATCAGTTGAGTATCAATCCCAGAGCTTTCTTTCTCTCCTCCGGTGCCAGTACAGTCTGTCCAGAAAGATTCATCCAACTTTACCTGGGGAGCTGCCAGTGGGGATGCAAGTGCAAGCCACTTTGGAGCCCAAGGATGCACGGAAGTGCATCAGTATCACAGAGATGTTGACAGTGATCTTTGGACTCCGGGTTCATATTTTGTGGTTATGGATAGCAGCACTATGATGTGGTACCTCAAAAAGCAAGGGGGTATGAGGTCTTACCCTCTGTGCCTGCTGGCAGTGATTCTGTATGAACAAGCTTCTCTGTATTCTCTGACTTTGCAGGCATCATACATACCGTCAGAACTGATCATTGTGGCAGACAGATTAAGCAAATCTGGGTAGACCCCCATGAGTGGAAGATCAAGGCATTGGTATTCTAGGATCTAGTCCTGATATGAGAAATGCCTCAGATAAGAGTTCTTTGCCCTCTTTTAAAACAAACAGATGAAGAATTTTTCTTCCAGACATCCTTGCAGCCATACTTGGAGGACAGACACTTTCTTGTTCCCTTGGACAGGAATGTTCCTATACTCATGTCCACCCTTTCCAGCATGTCAGAGAGAATTGCCAAAGATCATTGTGTTTAACCCCCTGTTGACCCAGGCAGTCCTGGTTCTCCCTGTTAACAGTATTGACCAAGGGCAATTATCAAAGACTTCCTCACTCCCTGAATTTGCTCACACAATCTCAGGGGCGACTGGTGCACCCTGATTTGAGAATATTCAAGGAAAGCTTGAATGATTCAATCTTAACTCCATTTTGGCACTTGTTTCATGAGGATTTTGGACAAGTGTTAATGGCGGTCAGAAAACCTGCTACTAGAAATTCTTATGTTTACAAATGGATGCATTTTTCTAAGTGGTGTCTAAATGGAAATAAGAGTACATTGAGATTAAATATTTCAAGACCAGAGAGAGATTATATGAGCTACTTCAGGATGCCTTCTCATATGTGTCCATTAAAGTGCTTTTAGTGGCCATCTTTGCTTGACTGCCAGTGGATTCTCATCCTCTTCTGTCTTGGGAAGACAGTTCATGAAGGGAGTATTGCATATGAGACCTCTCGAAAGGGAAATTCCTCCTTCATGAGGCTTGAATTATATTCTTGTAACATTGATCTTCCCACCCTTTGAAATGGCAGCTCATACTCATCTCAAGTTCTTAATGTGGAAAACTATTGTGCTTATTGCGCTGACATCTGGAAGATGAGTTTCTGAACTGCAAGCTCTTATGGTGGGACAGCTTTACTTGATTTTCCACTGGGATAAGGTTGCGTTACATAGTAATCTTTCTATCTTGCCAAAGTGGTCTCAGAATTCACTCTGTCTCATAAATCTCCCTGTGTTTTTCCAGAACCTAGTAATAAGGGAGGGAGGATACTTCATACCTTAGATGTGCATAGGTAGTTCAGGTGCTACCTTGACAGAGCAAAGCCCTTTAGGAAGATTGAAAGGCTTTTTATTTTATTTTCTAGGGCAAAGAAAGGTCAGTCTATTTTTAAGCAGTCCATTGCATGTCCTCTGGTAGATGAATCCAGGCAAGGAAAGGCACATACCAGCAGGGCCTTTTCTGTGGCACATTGGAAAGGAGTGAATTTGAAGTATTCCTCTGTCCATATCTTCACAATGTACTACATTTGGATGTTTTTTCTAGATCTGGAGCAGGCTGCATGAGTACCATTCTGCACTGGTTTCTGGAACCTTATCCCTCCTCCTCCCAGATTGTGCAAGCTTTGGGAATTTATCCATATGCCAGTAAGGCAGTGTTTTTTTTTTTTTTTTTAACATAGTACAGTTGCATAAGTTCTGCTTAACAGTAACAGCAGATGTTTGTAGAGCACACTGCCTAAGTGGCAATACCCTCCTGTCCATCCCTCTTTTGTTGGGTGTATATAGTGGATTATTGGAGTTGCTATTGTGTTATGGTTCAGCAACCAGTGGTGATACTGGTGGTGTGTGGTGATGTCCTTCAAGAATGCAACTGCAGTCATAACATGTGGGTTGTCCTGCCTCAGGCAGCCCTCGGTCGGCCGGATTCCAAAGTCTGGGTCCGACGTCGGCTGATGTCGCATTTCTCTCCGACGTCAGAGCGGCTGGAGTACATAAGCATCAGCCGACGCCATTTTCTTCAGTCTTTCTTGCCGCGCGGTGCCCGAAGCAGAAGCAGTTCGCAAGTGCCGGTCGGTCAGCTCCTGTATTCTACGATCCAAAGTCATCAAAAAAGCTAAGTACCCCGTTGGGGACCTTTTCTTGCCTCAGCCGATGTCAGAAATTACTGAAAAAGTTAACAATTGTCTTTTTTGTGGTAAACAAATACCTCATAAGGATTTCCACTCTTACTGCCTCCCTTGCCTGGGCCCAGACCACGACGTCGCAGCCTGTGTAGCCTGTGCTCGCTTCAACAAGCGCACTCTCAGGCGCCGGGCGGAGTTCGCGGAAGATTTTTTCGGCGATAAATTTGCCTACACCATGCCGCCGGATCTTCCGACATCGCAAACTCCCAAAAAGCGAAAAGACCGGGACCGACATCCTCGGCCTGCGTCTACCATCGACTCCACGCCAAAACCTAGCGCGAGTGCTCCGGTTCCCTCTGAGACGGTTTCTCCACCGCTCCGAACCGAAGACACTGCATTACCGACGACTCCGATTCCAGACATTACTCCGCCTGTTATAGACTTTCCTCCAGATACCGAAACCGAGGAAATGCCCGAGACCATTGCTGTAGACAAGGTCACTCCTGCACGTGGAGCTGCCAGGCCTCCTATGGCCATGTCTATTAAGGCCTACACTAGGGCTAAGGCAGCCAGCAAAACAAAGCATATTACTTCTAAATCCTTACCTCAGCCGACTCCGGAGACACAAATTATGTCCATGGCTGCTGATTTAATTTCCATGATTAGAGGTTCGCAGGCCCATCCTGAGAGAGCATCACAGCCTCCTCCTGATAAAAGGCCCCGGGTTGACCCCTCTGACCCTACTCCTTCAGATGAAGACTCTGAGGGCTCTGTCCACTCTGATAGCCAGCAAGAGCTCTTCCAGACCTATGAGGACTCGGATGCAGAAGATTCCATCCCTTCGGCCTCCCCTCCTGAGGATATTTCTTTTGGGGAAGTTCTGCACACCATGAGGGAACATTTCAAGTGGCAGGGTCAGGAATATTCTGATTCTAGGAAACGCCTTGGGACTTTCCTTAAGAAGCCTCAGCACAGGCCCTTAGCTATTCCTCCTGTACTTGATGTTCTGGATGATTTGTATTCTGACTCTAGTGCTACCCTGATTCTCTTCCTCCTGCTCCAGCCAAGCCAGACAGGTATTACAGGGTCCCAGAAACTCATTCCCATTTATTCAGGGCCCATACTGCTGATTTGGAAACTATTTCACAGGGGCCTAAAGGAGTTTCAGCCTCCACCTCAAAAAATCCCTTGCCCTCCAACAGGGAAGCAAGGTCATTAGAGAGATGGGGCAAAAAGGTTTACACATCCACTACCTTATCTATGAGAGCTTTAAATTGCCTTTTTCATATGTTACAATATCAGGATTATCTCTTAGAAGATTTACAAAACACATTAGCTTCTCCTGATCCTTTAGACAGGAAGACTTTGCAGGAAGCTGTACATAACACTCAGCAAGTAAGCAATCACTTCCTGCAGTGTGGATGTGATGCACTGGAAGCTTCATGTAGGGCAGCTATGACAGGGGCAGTGATTCGTAGACATGCTTGGTTAAAAGATCAACCTCTACCAGATCATGTAAAAGCAAAACTTCTGGATGCACCTTTGGAAAAGAACAAGCTTTTTGGTGCAAACTCTAAGGATGTGTTAAAGACCATCGAAGAAAAAGCAAAATCAGTTCAGACTGTGAAAGATTTCCTCCAGGTTCAACCCCCCAGATTCAGTAGGAATTGGCCTTTAAAAAAATGGTCCTTTCCTAATCCAGAAAAGTTTCAAAGGGGTAAGAACAGACGTGGCCGAGGAAGAGGCCAATACAGAGGCCCTTACAGGGGACGACAATGGCAGCCAGGAAACCAAAGAAGTGACGCAGGGGTTTCACCTGCCCAACAACCACAAACTCAATGACTTTCCTCTACTACCGCCTACCAGGGAACAACTAGAAGCTCCCTTGGGCGGGAAATTATCTCTGTTTGCAGAAAACTGGCACAGACTGACAAAGGGCAAATGGATTTTGGACATTATAGACCGAGGGTACAGGTTTCATTTTCATACCTTACCAGGAAAACAAGGCATGCCAAACCTACCACAAAATCAAAGGGCAGAGGCTATCAAGCAAATCACTCTGCTGACTCGAATTAATGCAATAGAAAGAGTTCCACAACAAGAACAAGAACAGGGGTTTTACTCAAGACTGTTCCTTGTTCCAAGAAAAGAATCTCAATGGAGACCAATACTGGACTTGTCCGCATAGTACCAAAGTTCAAAATGCTGACTTTACAACAGCTCCTTCCCATGCTAGGCAAGGAGTCGTGGCTGATTACTCTGGACCTCAAGGAGGCATACCTGCATGTCCCTATCAGACACAGCTGCAGAAGATACCTCGGATTTCTTGCAGGGCCAGAGCATTATCAATTCTCAGCAGTGCCATTTGGCTTATCTACTGCGCCCAGAGTATTTACAAAATGCCTGGCTTCAGTAATTGCTCATTGCAGGCTCCAGGGTATACAGATTTACCCGTACCTGGACGACTGCCTCATACAAGCAGACGACAAATTGATGTTGACAAAAAACCTGGATTATGTCATACGATTACTTCAAGCTCTGGGATACACAGTCAACTTCCAAAAGTCAAGACTGCAGCCATCCCAGCAAATAATCTTCTTAGGAGCCAAACTAGACACAGCCTCTCAGATGGCTTACCTGACAGAAGACAAGCAAGAGAAGTTAACTCATTACTTCAAAGGTTTATCAAAACTCACCCAGATGACTGCAAGGAGATTCCTACAGGCCCTGGGTTACATGGCATCCTGCATTCTACTGGTTCCATTAGCAAAACTACACATGAGAAAGCTTCAATGGTACCTAAAAGCATTTGGTCTCAACACAGCAACAACTTGGAGACAATCATACCACTCATTCCATGCCTACAAAAGGAATTCCTATGGTGGGCCTCGGTGAGCAAGGAAAACACAGGTATGTCATTCAAAAAACCACAGATAACACAGACCATGACTACAGACGCCTCAGACCTTGGATGGGGACGACATGGAAGGCAGGTGTATACAAGGACAATGGTCTCCAAAGGAAACACATCTGCATATAAACCAAAAGGAAATGCTGGCAGTAATGCATGCCATCGAGGCTTTTCAACACCAACTCCAGCAAGGCCATTTAATGATACGGACAGACAACACCACTGTGATGTGGTACATAAACAAGCAGGGGCACTCACTCTTACCCCTTTGCAGACTGACAATGCAGCTTTGGGAGAAATCACTGAGCCTAAACATCCAGTTACAATCCCAGTTTGTTCCAGGAAAAGACAATGTGTTGGCGGACAGCCTAAGCAGGAATTTCACAGATCCACACGAGTGGAGGTTACATCCGAAGGCCTTCAGACAACTCACTTCGACATGGGGCAAGCCAGAAGTGGACCTATTTGCCTCTCACCTCAACCATCTTCTACCAAAATTTTGCACAAGGACATACCATCCAAAAGCTTGGAAAATAGATGCCCTCTCATTCAACTGGAACTCCCTAGCAATCTATGCATTCCCACCTCTGCCACTGATGACCTCAGTATTACTAAAGATCAAAGCAGAGAAGCCCAAGGGAATCATAATAGTTGGCCAAGACAACACTGGTACCCACTACTACGGAGCATATGTCACACCAGGAGGTGGGCCCTCCCTCAGTGGCCTCTACTTTTGACTCAACACAATTTCGAAACACTGCATCCAAACCTTCAGACACTGCAGCTAACAGCCTGGGAGATCCCATAAATAACTTCAGCTTATCTCTCTCCAAGGAAGTTCAGCGGATACTAACAGAGGCTCGAAGACCATCCACCAGAAAGGTTTACTTAGCAAAGTGGAAAAGATTCAGCAATTGGAATACCAGCAAGGGACATGATGCATCATTACTGAACATCCCACTTATCTTGGAATATTTGGCAGATATGTTAAAGAACGGCCTCTCATACTCTTCCATAAAGATACATGCATCTGCTATTTCAGCTAGATACAACACTGATCCTCCTGTTTTCTCTCACCCCTTACTAAGGCAATTCCTCAGGGGAATCAAGAACATTAAGCCACCAAGAAAGGCCCCAGTGCCAGCTTGGGACCTCAATTTTGTCTTAGAAAAACTGACTCTACCTCCTTTTGAGCCAGCAGCTTCAGTTGACTTGCAATTTCTCTCATGGAGGACAGCTTTCCTGTTGGCAATTACCTCAGCAAGAAGGGTTTCTGAGCTACAGGCCCTAATGGCAATACCACCCTTTATTATTTTCCACAGAGACAGGGTTTCATTAAGGACCAACCCTACTTTTATGCCAAAGGTGGTATCTAGGGTCTCTCTAAATCAAGCCATTCATCTGCCTGCTTTCTTCCCCAATCCTGAGAATAAGGGGGAAAGACTTTTGCATACCTTGGACATTCACAGACAATTTCGATACTACCTGGACAGAACCAAGGCCAGTAGGAAGTCTGAACAACTTTTTGTAGCTTAAGCCCCTGCAGTCCAAGGAAAAGCAATTTTGACTATTTCTAAATGGATTGGACATTGCATCAGATTCTGTTATTCCTTTCATGGAAAGACTGTTCCAGCCAATGTCAGACCACATTCCACCAGAGCTACAGCCACCTCTACAGCATTTTTAAGAGGGGTGCCTACCAAGGACATTCCTGAAGCTGATACATGGAGCTCCGTGCATACATTCTCCAAACACTACAATCTCCCTCTATATTCCAGATCCAGAGCAGGCTTTGCTTCGGCAGTCCTGCAGGGTTTGATTGCCACACCATCTCTTTCCTAGTGCATACCTCCTCCCCCAGCTAAGCTATGGTATTCTACCCACATGTTATGACTGCAGTTGCATTCTTGAAGGACATAGTACAGTTTTGTACCTACCATAAATGTAGATGTCCGATAGACATGCAACTGCAGTCGGATTTTCCCTCCCTCCATACCCCTCTATGCCTAGGGTCCACTCCTATCCCTGTTACTCTTAGCTGGGGATATCTGTTATGGTGTATTTGTTTTATTGCTCATTTATTTGTTTGGAATCCTGTTTTTGTCTTCCAATTCGATTACAGCCTTCCTTGGAGGGCACCTGGCATCTGGGGCAAGAAACACTGAAGAAAATGGCGTCGGCTGATGCTTATGTACTCCAGACGCTCTGACGTCGGAGAGAAATGCGACATCAGCCGACGTCGGACCCAGACTTTGGAATCCGGCTGACCGAGGGCTGCCTGAGGCAGGACAACCCACATGTTATGACTGCAGTTGCATGTCTATCGGACATCTACATTTATGGTAGGTACAAAACTGTACTTTGTGGTGATTCTTTGTGTAGTGCTGGTGGTGGTGCATATTGTTTTAGTTTGTAACACTAGGTGTCTGCAATGCTTGTATTTCCATCTGCTCTTCTGTTGAATCCTAGAAAACTGAAAGGGTACTGTCTGTGAATGTGAAAGGCTGCGTTGGTCCTACCAGGTGATTGGTTCTTTACCCTCACAGCCTAGCCGTGGGATGAATTCTGAGCTTTGATAGACTGCCCAGAGAGTGGGTAGCAAGGCACCACTACTCGTGTCAAGCAGTAAGACAGCAATTGTGTTCTGTGAACATCTGCTGATGCTCTTCCATATCATTGTTGCAGTATTCACAAACTGTGGGATCTCCTGCAAAGTGTAGCCTAACATCCGGCCACTATACCAAAGCCTTAATTATCTAGGAGCGTTTACGTCCGATGTATGCTCCCTGTGCAAGAATAGGACATAAAGGTTATGTACGGGCGTTCCCAACCCTAAACTTCATTGCTGTGAGTCTGAGCTCCATTATCTTGTGGTGTTCTGAATGCCCTTCACTTGCTGGCTATACCGAGCCTACGTTTTCAAGATAAGTACCCCATTGGGGTTCCTTTTTGTTTTTATTGTATTTTTAAGTGGACTACATATTATCCTAGAAACAGAATTGTCAGTATGAGAGGAAGCTTCATCATAAGGGTTACCGCGATTGGCGTCTGTTTTGTTTAGGTGAGTCATATGACCACACTCAGTGTTCCAACTGTCACTCCTTTGTACCCAAGACTTTACATAGCTGTCTTTCTTCCCTTTCTATTTATGTTGAGTACCAATGTCTCAAGCTGGTGGCCCAAGATATAGTGGTAGAATCCGCTCACCTCAAGGCAGAGCCGCTGTCAAGAAAAAGGCCAAGAAGTCTAGGCCTGAGCATGCTGCCGCCCATCCTCTACTGGACATCTCTCTTGAGGTGAATGAGAACCCAGAAGACAGTCTGGTATTGCCTTTTGTTCCTTCTACCGCGACCTTCTGTGAAGCTGACACAGAACCTGCTTCTTGTATGTCCTGGAAGGCTTTGGAAACGTCTGCCGTAAATACCGAGGGGGAACCACAGATGATATCTCTGCCTAAAGGGATTCATCAAATCCTTGCTTGGGAAGAGGTGCCAGTTACCTTGATTGAATTCAGACGTGAAGTCCAAACCATCTCATTTTTTGGGCCGATGTCGCTTTGAAGAAAAGATGGAAATCTAAACATATGATGTCATCTATCACAGATAGGTAGAGTATTGCAGGAATTTACTCAGTGCTTGTTCAGTTTCTTGATGGCTTTGAAGCCTCCTCATGAGGTTTCGGTTTCTGCACTCCCTTGGTCCTCTACTCCCAAAAGGGCAATGAACTCTGATTAATTGGATGAGAATTTGGAATCTGATGTTGAGTTCTTAGCCTACTTCTCTCAATTGCCTTCTCTTTTAGATTATGGGTTAGAGGAGGAATCTGCCCGTCCTGATTCCTCCTTTGGAGGAACTTTCCTCTGTAGACGTGGATCTACGTATAATGGAGGACTTCAAATGTAATTGCTGCCAGGTATGAGCTGTCCAGAAAAGGTGGTATGCTTTGCTACAAATGGTCTCTCCTGAACCTTCGGGTGTCCCTCCTGTTGGATGTTCTATTGAATACTTTCTCTGCTGCTTCCCTGGAACTGGACTCCCAACCTCCAGCTTCCAAGAAGCCTGACCATTCTGTAACGTGCCAGATGCCTGTACGTTCCTACTTAAGTGCCCTTCGTCTGATCCAGCAGTTATTTCTCTGTCTGCTGATAAGCTCTCCAGGTTGTTGTCCTCCTTTAAGCACCTAGCTTCAGCTAAGGATAATAGAGCTATGGAAAGGACCGGTAAGAAAGTATACACTTCTTCTTACCGTGTTCCACTTCTCGAGTTTCCCATCACTCTATAAAATGCAGCAATGATGCAGCTGATTCCTCCTTTAAGGCTGCTGCCTCCAGCTCTGTGATGTGGCACTATTCCTTTCTTCACCTACAAGCCTTATCAGATGATATTAAAGAAAAACTTCTGGATACTCCTCTGGATAACCAAAATTTGTTTGGCACTGCTGTTGCAGAGCTTTTTAAGACCATACAAGATCAGGGTAAGGTCATGAAATATTTGAAGTACATCTTTGTTTCATCCATTCCCAAGTTCCAGAAGAACTATCCTAGTAAGACTGCATTTTTGTTTAGACTGCTTAGATAGTCCTCCAAGGGTAATAAGACTTCTAGGTGTGTTTTTTCTGATAAGCCTACTCAAATGTCTAGGTCCAAAAAACAGTCCTTTCCTGACAAGTCTGCAGCCATCTGACTTTCTGCCCTCCCCTCCTCTTGGCCAGTTTCCCTTGTTCCTCAGGCTTTCCCTGTCCCTCACAGTTTGGCAGGAGATCACCAAAGACTTTTGGGTTCTGTCCATTATTTAGCAGGGTTAATTTATGGACTTGAAAACCCTTACCTCCTTTTCTGGGCTACCTCAATCCCCTGCAGAGCAGCTCCCTCATTTTACAGGGGTATTGTAGGGTCTGTTAAACCAGAGTACCATTCAACTGGTTTCACAGACCGAGAGGATTGTAGGGTTTTATTTCTGGATGTTTCTGATCCTCAGGAAAGATGGAATGAGGGATTTTGGAGACCTGTCCTTGAGCTTTACCTTTCAAACACTTTTGTCGTAGTGCCATCCTTCCAAATGCTTTCTCTCCAGGCACTTCTTTTTTCCCTGTATCGTTTCCTCAGGCTTTTCTAGTTTCCCTGGATTTACGGGATGCCTACCTTCATATTCCTATCCACCCTCTGTTCGTGAAATCTTTGTGTTTTTATGTTTCTTCTTCTCATTTTCAGCTCTCTGCTTTGTCTTTTGGGCTTTCATCAGCCTCAAGGGTATTCCCTAAATGACTAGCTCCAGTAGTCTTCTTATACAGGCTTCAGGGCATTCAAATTATTTCTCTATCTGGACAGCCTCTTGCTTCAGACCCCATCCCATTCCAAGCTTGTGTGGGATCTTCATTTTACCCTGCTTCTATTACACAGCCTGGGGTTCTCCGTGAACCATTTTTCTAGGCTGCAGGATCCAAATTGTTCCAGTGCTAGGCTTTCTTCCTGCCTCCAAGGTTTTGCCTCACAAATTATCTTTCCCTGTTTCCCCTGTCCTTTCTTGCAGCCAGGGAGTTTCTTAGGGCTCTGAAGTGCAAAGCTTTTACCATCCCCATACGTTCCTGGCCAAACTTCATATGAGAGTGTTTCAATGGTACCCAAGATCAGTGTGCCTTCAACACTGCCACACGCTGAACTGTATAGTTCTTCTGCTTCCTTATTTCAAATGGAATTTCACTGGTGGGTTCAACAGGTATCTCTCAATCTGGGTGTTCCTTTCCAGTCTCTCAATCTGGGTGTTCCTTTCCAACCTCTTCAACCATCACAGGAACTCTTCACTGGTGCTTCGGAGCTGGGGTGTGGAGTGCTTCAGACACCCTGAAGTTGCAGGGCCTTTGGTTTCTTGAGGAGGGGGCAGATCACATTAACATCAAGGAAAAGAGGACCGTCATTCTAGCCCTTCAAGCTTTCCACTTGCTCTGGGTGACAGGTCCCTTGAAGGTTTATACAGACAACACCACAGTCATGTGGTACATCGACAAATGGGAGCACGAGGTGTATTCTTCTTTCCAGATTTAGCCCTTCAAGCATGAGAAATAGGTGTCAATCTAAAGCTGACCCTACAAGGCAGTCTATATATCTTCACAGCACAATCTTATGGCAGATTCTCTCAACGGCCTCAAAAATAGATGCTTCACAGAGATGCGTTTCTGGGCATAGTTCAGTGGTGGGGTATTCCTCAATTAGATCTCCTTCCCTTCACCAAAGTGAGAAGGAGACTCCAAAAAAGTTGTTGTTTGACTACCTTTTGGTCTGGACAGCAGTGATTCTCCCTCTTACTCTATCTGTCCAGGAGCATTCATCACGTTACCTCACTGCATGGATCTTCTCACATAGGACAAAGGATTTCTCCTTCATCCTCATTTCTCCACTCTTCAACTGACACTTTGGGTGATAGGGTTTTGATTCCTTTCCAACAGCAATTATATGAGGATGTGCATAGGGTTCTGCAGGAGGCTAGAAGACCTAATGCCAAAAAAATAATGTATATCCAAATGGAAGAGAGTTTGTCTGATATTAGACATCACCTGGAACCCCTTTTAATTGGGGGTCCCCTTGGTTTTTTCCTATATGTGTGAACTACTACGTGCTGACATTACAATTTCTTCAGTGAAAGTTTCTCATCAACCAGTTGTGCATGTCTGCCACTGACTTCTTTGTTCTATAGATTTGAGGTGAAGCAGTTTCTAAAGATGTGAGGTGAAGCAGTTTCTCAGTTATCCTTCATATTAGATCCCAAGAAAGCCCATTCCTTCTCCTTGGGATCTTAATTTTGTCCTTGAAAAACTGATGGTCTCCTTTTGAGACTGCTTCTTGCAACATTGCACCTGGAAGATTGTTTTATCGGTTGTTTAAACTTCATCCAGAAGGGTGTATGAACTCCAGGCCCTGAGGGCAGTCGCTTCTTTTTTGGTTTATCCTAGAGACAGTTTATCTCTCTGTATGAATCCTTCTGTTTCCAAAGTGGATAATGAGGTGTCCTTTAATTAGTCTAACCGGCTTCTTTTTTTTTTTTCCTTCTCTGCAGTCTGCTAGTGAGAAGGTTCTTCATACTTTGCACTTGCATAGACAACTCGTATATTATTTAGACATAACAAAGGCCTTTTGTAAATCTGATCAGCTTTTTGTTTCTTTTCATACCAGGACATTGGGTTTGGCATTTTCTAAGCAAACCACCTCCTGCTGGATTTCCAAGGCCATTTGTTTTAGTAATGCTTTTCATGGCAAACTGTTGTCTACTTCTGTTAGGCCTCATTCTACTAGAGCAGTGGTTTCCTTGGGGTCTTTCTTGAAGGGTTTGGATATCAAATCCTTCCTTGAAGCTGCTACTTGGTCTTCAGTTCACACATTAACTAAAACATTTCAAATTAGATGCGATTTTCAGAGTCAGGGCAGGTTCTGCTAAGGCTGTCTTACATGGGTTTGTTGAGGGCTCCTCCTTACCTTCTCAGAAGCTTTTATTCTCTCCCCGATGTATTGAATACTGCACTGGTGATACAGAAGGACATAGTACAATTGTGTAAAATCTTACCATAACAGTAATGTCCTTTTCCCTATTGCAGTATTCATTCACTCCCCTCACACCCCCTGTTCTTTTTCTCCAATTCCATGGGTGGTATTTCCTTTGTCCAAGAGGTTCCTTTCCTCCTCTTCCTTTTTCTGGATGTACATGATGTCCTATTCCCATGTTGCAGTATTCATAACCTTGGGTTATCCTCTGCTTAGCTATCTGAACATCCGGCCAGTATACAAAAGCTTTAGTTACTGCAAGGTACATGGGACATCTGACATTGGCCGTAGGGTGTGTGAGCCATAAAAGTGACGTCTGCACATAACTTTCCTCACAACTTCTCTGCCACCAGTTGAATGTTAGCTCTTTCTGACGTCTTTGCCGTTGGATCTTCGAATTTAAGCTAAGTTCCCTGTTGGGGCCATTTTATTATTTATTTATTTTACATTTGGTAGCCGGGGGTGTCTGAGCTGAAAAGGCCCTTTTTCAGCAGAGGCCCGGGGAGAAAAGCTCCATATAGAAAAATTACAGATGCATTTAGTTATTTAGACATCATCAGTATACACACAAATTACAAAAGACATGATGTTAAGTTGTCAATCTCGCCTTCATTCTTGCTAGATGGGGTTCGGAGCCGATCCTCGGCTCCGACTCGGCACTTGCTAAGCTCGAGAATCACTTTTACCAGCTCGAGGCAACCCTATATCCCATGATGCAAGGCGGTAATTACCTAGATCTCGTTTGCCGCTTTGCTCATGAGGTCACCTTTTTACCAGCTCCTGGTAAGTGAATTTTCATTACTCTTTTCAAGAGATTTAGCTATCCCAGTTTCAAATTTTTTTCCCCTTTTTTAGTTAGTTCACCGATTCACTTAGACCCTATTCCCATTAGTTTCTCGATCCCTTTCATATTTTTCTGTTAGTCAGGCCTTAGGCCTTACCCTCCCAAACAATTTACTGTCAGGATTTTTGTTAGGTGTGTCTGTGTTTTTCTTTTAATTAGTGTATTTAAGGACTGAGTGTGTGTGTGTTTGTGTCCAAACTCAGTCATGTCAAAAGACACTAGGATTCTCAAGTTTTAAGAAGTGTGACTCGTGCTGTCAGAAGATGTCTCTGACAGACGGTCACACTTCTTGTATTTATTGCCTGGGACCCCTACACCTGCAGGACTCCTGTGCTATTTGTCATTCTTTCAGCCAGAGAGTCTTGCAGGAACGTAGGAACATAGAAACAAGTTGATCCTGAGGGGTCTTCTCAAGCCTGAGAGCTCCCCGGCTAAGGTTGGCTCCGGGAAGCCCTCTAAGCCATCCAAGACCCAGACTTCGGTGTCCAAGTCTGTGGCCTCTGTTCCGACTCCACCAGAGTCGACATCGGCTCCGTCCGGAGCCGATCCTTCCTTCTTGGAAAGTTCAGTACCGGCGCTGATCGGCACCAATACCCTGGCTTCGGCACCTGTGTCGGCTCCGGCTGGAGCCGATACCCTAGCTTCGAAGCATGTCTCGGCTCCGGCTGGAGCCGAAACGTCTCTATCCCAGCTCGGAGCCGACAAGCTGTCGGCTCCAACTGGAACCGAAGGTTCGTCGGCTCCGATGGCTCAGTCGAGGGAGATCTAGATCTCCTTCACTGGGGTCTATCCACTCGGCTCCAGCCTCCCCCTTACTTTCGGAGCGGAGCCATCGGAGCCGATCATCAAGGTCTTCCAGGCTCTCAGACCATGACTTGGAGAGAGTGGTGAGTAGACTACTAAAATCACAGGCACTGGCCCAGATGCTCCATAGCCCGTCTCAGCAGACGACCGCTATTCCACACCCTCCTGAAATTCCTCCTTCGACAATCCCGGAGATTATTGGTACCATGACTGTTGCTGCTTCGGAGCCGATACCACACCTTTCGGCTCCGTCTTCGACTTCTATCTCCTCCTTGAGACCGTCCTTGGAGGGATCCGGTCGTCTGGCTTCCCTGGTCGGTTCCGAGGGGGCGAGTGGCATCGGACCCTTGTTCCGATCCCGTTCTCCCTCTCGGAGCTTCGGCCTTGGTGAGCTCTGCGCCGACATCTGCTTCGGAGCCTTCCTTTTCGGTGGGGCCGGGGATCCCTGTTTCTTCGGAGCAGGGTCTTTCGGTCCTCCCTGGGAGGGGAGCCTTCGAGGTGATGAGGAGTGTGCTAGCCCCCGAGCTTAGTCAGCAGTCTGTTCCTTTAGCTCCTCCCTCCATGGTGCCTGTAGATGTCTCTTCCCACTCTCTTGCTCCCGGACCCAGAGATCCATCGCCCCAGGTTTCCCCATTGGGAAGAACTTCCTCTTCAGAGGTTTCTCCTGATCCTTCAGGAGAGCCCCCGCGTAAGAGGACCTGCAAGAGGAAACAGTTAGACTCCCCTGAGTCTACGACATCAGATACCGACTTATATGAGTCGGAGGGGTCCCCAAGATCCCCCTCTGAGGATGTCTCATTTTCAGATATCCTCGAACTCCTAAAACAGAGGGGAAACTGGCCCTCCATTAATCCTTCCGAGGATGAGTCGGTATACCTGGAAGCTTTTGGATCTCCACCCTCCACCTCCTGGGTGTCTCCGTCTTTCGACCCCCTCATGGATGTGATAGCTCGAAAGACGTGGGCATCTCCTGATTCTGTGGAACCAGTCCCCAGGAGGCCTTCTAAATTTATAACGGCCCCCACTGAGAAACAATTTCTTACGAAAGGTGTTCCGGTTGATGCCATGGTGGTGGCAGCCGCCACCAAAAAGGAACTTGCAGATCCTTCCGTACCAGTCCATCCTCCTAACAAGGAGTCCAGGACCATGGACAGGTATGGTAAGTGGATGTTTTCCTCAGCGACCTTTGCTATGCGTTCGCTGAATTATTTATGTCACTTCACCCGACTTCAAAGAGACATCCTCAAAGAATTGGGTGAGGTAGTACAGGATCCGTCAGCTGCTGGGGCTCAAGAGAAGATTGCCTCTCAGCTGGGAATCCTAAATTCCATAACTAACTCCTCCATGCGGCTCATTTCTTATGCAGCCGATAGGGCGAGTAGAGCCGCAGGCACAGGAGTGGCTCTTAGACGTCAGTCCTGGATGCGGCTTTGCAATTTCGCAGACCCCTTTAAGGCGTCCTTCACCAATTCTCCCTTTGATGGCACAACTTTGTTTGGGCCTCAGGTGAAGGACACATTGACCAAGTGCAAGCAAGATGGAAAGACTCTTTCTGCCGTAGGAGTCCGTTTCTCCACCCCTTCTAGACCTTACCCCAGAGGTCAGAAGGGGGGAAAAATGTGGTTCCAAAAATCTCAGGGAGTCACGCCTGACACACGTGGTCAGTTTACCCCCAGAGGCAGAGGGGGTAATAACAATAGACGCCGCCCTAGAGGCAGAGGAGGTCCGCAGAACTAGGGCAGCAGAGAGCCTCTCTCTGACGAGCCCTTCCAGCATCCCTGAGGTGTTGCCCGACTGCCCACCCTTGGAGGCAGTCGGGGGGAGATTGTCGCTGTACCCAGAAACCTGGCTTTTCCTCTCTCAAGACAAATGGGTACAATCGATCATATCCGAGGGTTACAAGATCCCTTTCGAGGAAAGCCCCTTCCCTCAAAAAGGTTCCCTTCCAGACGTTCCACCCGGTCTAAGGGAAATTGCAAAGCTAGAGGTTTCAAAGCTTCTAAAAAAAAGGACCATCCAGCCAGTTCCAACAGATCAATTAGTGTCCGGAATCTACTCAAGGTTCTTTTTGGTTCCCAAAAAGACGGGAGACTGGAGACCAATATTAGACCTCAGCAGGCTGAACAAGTCTGTCAAAAAGACAAGATTTCGAGTGGTCACACTTCAATCGATTTTTGCCCTTTCTGGGCAAAAACAACTGGATGTGCTCCATAGACCTTCAAGATGCGTACTATCACATAAAAATCCACAGACGCTCCAGAAGGTTTCTCCGCTTTCGGCTGGGGACCAGTCATTTTCAGTTCAGAGCCCTGCCCTTTGGTCTCACTACAGCCCCCAGAGTGTTCACCAAATGCATGGCAGCGGTCACGGCTCACCTGAGACGTCAAGGATTCCAGGTGTTTCCGTATCTCGACGACTGGCTCCTCTCAGCCACCACCAGGCATCAACTTCTTCAAGCCAGAGATTATACTCTACATCTCTGCGGTCAGTTAGGAATTTCAGACAACTTCGAAAAGTCTTCCTTATCGCCCTGCCAATCTATTACCTTTATAGGCACAGGCCTAGACACTACTCGGATGTCAGCAAACCTAACAAGTCAAAGAATCCTAGATATCCAAAACCACGTTCGGATCATACTATCCAGCAAAAAGGTACAAGCCAGGTTGGTCCTGAAAGTGTTGGGCCTCATGGCAGCTGCCATCACACTTCTTCCTCTGGCCCGTTTTTACATGCGTCTCCTACAATGGATGTTGTTTACCCAGTGGTCCTTCCAGCAGCTTCCCATGCGTCACAAGATCCTGGTGACACAGACCTGCAAGAGCCATCTATTCTGGTGGACTTCTCCCCTAGTCCATCAGGGCAGACCATTTGTCCCCCCGGCCCCGGTAGCCACGGTCACTTCGGATGCCTCCCTGATCGGGTGGGGGGGCATTATCAGGGCAGGTGGGTTCATGGCACGTGGCAACCGTTCGAATACCACCTGCACATAAATGTCCTAGAGATGAGAGCAGTGCTTTTAACGTTGCAAGCCCTCAACGACTTTCTTCCCTTAGGAACTATTGCAGTTCACACGGACAACATGTCCGTGGTGTGGTACATCAACAAGCAGGGCGGGACCAAGTCCTATCCCTTGTGTGGAGAAGCTCTCAGACTTTGGCAATGGGCGATCTCCTCTCATCGGTTTCTGGTAGCAACGCATATCCCCGGGAAAAACCAACATAATAGCGGACAGATTGAGCAGAGCTATACTCATGCCTCACGAGTGGTCTCTCAAACAATCCATAGTGGAGGAGATTTTTCAGAAGTGGGGCCGCCCATGCTAAGACCTTTTTGCTACACCCCAAAACAGCAAATGCCCAGACTTCTTCTCTCTCTTTCCACTTCCGGGCCATCCCCCCAGAGACGCTCTTACCCATGATTGGCCCCGGGGACTTCTTTATGCCTTTCCCCCCTTTCCGTTAATACCGCAAGTACTCCAGAAAGCTACCGTCTTGAGAGCCAAAATGATTCTCATTGCCCCTTACTGGCCTCGACAAATTTGGTTCCCGTTCCTTCATCGCCATCTCGTGGTGCAGCCTTTGCATCTGGACCCAGTTCCAGATCTTCTGACCCACCAGTCGGGTCAACTGCACCGATCAATTCGTTCCCTCAACCTCACCGCTTGGTTGCTCCACTTCCTTCCTTAGCCAGGCTTCCTATGATCTCTAACCCTGTTAGAGATATCATAGTAGCTTCTCTAAAGTCCTCTACCAGGAGGATTTACTCTAGCAAATGGAAACGTTTCTCTTTTTGGGCAAAGTCTAAGAACATAGACCCTTTTACTGCCCCTATTCAGTCAGTCTTGGACTTTCTAGCTGAAATTTTTCACTCCGGTTCTTCTTCTTCCACAGTTAAAGTCCAGTTGGCAGCAATCTCTAATTTCCATGACGGATTTGCAGACCAGAATATTATGTCTCACAAACTTTGTAAAGCCTTTCTCAGAGGGGTGTTCCTACTTCAACCCCCCTGTTAGAGATCCTCCACCACAGTGGGACCTAAATTTAGTGCTGGCATCCTTGATACTTCCCCCTTTCGAACCGGCTGCTACATGCTCATTAAAATTTCTTTCTTGGAAGACGCTCTTTCTAGTTGCTATTACTTCGCCTAGGAGAGTGTCGGAACTACATGCTCTCTGTGTTCGTCCCCCTTACTTGGTCTTCCACAAGGATAGAGTATCCTTAAGAACCAATCCATCCTTTTTGCCCAAGGTTGCTTCTAAAACAAATTTGAATCAATCCATTGACCTTCCTGTATTTTTTCCCAATCATTCTAACAGGGCAGAACAAAGTTTGCATTGCCTAGATGTTCATCGCTAACTCGGATATTATTTGGACAGAACAAAGCAATTTAGGAAATCTGATCAGCTTTTTCTTTCTTATGCTGAAAATAGGAAAGGTCTTCCTGTTTCTAAAGTAACCTTATCCAGATGGCTATCTTCCACCATTTCTGACATTTATCAGCTTAGGGGCAAACAACTGATTTCAAAACCTAAAGCACATTCTACTAGAGCTCTAGCCACATCTACAGCCTTTCAGGCTAGACTACCCTTGGATACTATTTGTGCAGCAGCCACTTGGGCCACTCCTCATACCTTCGTTTCTCATTACAAATTGGATTTGGCCTCCAGGAACAGGGCAAGTTTTGGTTCCACATTTCTCAGGAGTCTGTTCCATTGAGCCACCCAGGATAGGGGTGCTAGGGACGCGGTCCCATCTAGCAAGAATGAAGACGAGATTGACAACTTAATATTTAGAAGTTATGTACCTACCATAACGTTCCATGTTAGTTGTCTTCTCTCGCCTTCTTTCTTGCGTCCCTCCCTCCTGTCCCCCTAGCCTGGACAGACCTTGATTTTCCCTTTTTCTCTGGGAGATTGTTCTCCCTTGGACACCAGTTAGCTCTGAATCTCTGTTACCTGGTTCCCCTTACAGTCTTCTCAGGTTAGTTGTTGTTCTTTCCTTGTGGAAAGATTGCGGGCAGTTTTTTCCTCTAGATACCAAACGAGATCTGGGTAATTACCGCCTTGCATCATGGGATATAGGGCTGCCTCGAGCTGGTAAAAGTGATTCTCGGGCTTAGCAAGTGCCGAGTCGGAGCCGAGGATCGGCTCCGAACCCCATCTAGCAAGAAAGAAGACGAGAGAAGACAACTAACATGGAACGTTATGGTAGGTACATAACTTCTAATTTTTACAGTGGTATGCAGCACATCATCAGTTACAGTGGAGAGAACAAACAAATAAATATTAATTTAAAAATTTAAAAACACATTTTCTTTTCTTTTTGTTCACTGCATGCCTGCTTAGGTTCATGTCATCCAGAAAAGGAAAGTGTAGGTGCGGACGGCGGATCCCCCATAAGGGTCACCCAAGACCTTTGCCTTTTCTGTCTAGGACCCAACCAGGACCATAAAACCTGCGTGATTTGTCAGGCCTTTGTTTCTAAGACTCTTCACAGCCGTCTGCATGCCCTAAACATCTACTAAGAAAAGCAGTCTTTAAAACTTCTGGCTCTGGCGGTGTAAGGGCTGTCCAGTCAGACCATCGAGCCACCAAAAAAAGTCCAAAAATAAGCACACGAGGCTGGAAACCAGGAAAACAGCACCCAAAGATGATTTATTACACACAAGTAAGTGCTTTTGTCTGGTGAGCATCACCAGACGACTTCAGACAAAATAAACCACCCTTTAGCAATAACTTATATACTCATTTTAAATAAAGCAATTAATCAATTAAAAACAAATTGCAATTAATTTTATTACTTGAATATAGAAACAGCCCTAGAGAAAGGTTACTAATAAATTAAAAGCAACAAAAGCAGTTTACCTTATTCAACTATTCTTAAATAACTATAACTATAAAAAGACATATTTAGAAAAGACATATTTAAAATATACAAACATCAAAATGTTACCCAAAAAAAAAATATATATATATATATATATATATATATATATATATATATATATATATATATATACACACACACACACACACACATTACTTATACATGCTAAAAAGCTATTTGTGAACACAGTGACCCGGCTAATCCCCCCCCCCCCTTCGGCCGATAGTAGATTCTGGTTGGTCGAAAACCAGTTATAATGCCAGGTTCTTGGATAGTAGATTGAAAAAAAGGGTCTTGAACATCCCACATTTATGCTGTGATTCATGGCAGGTTTTGGGAAAGTGCAAAAACCTTATTCCTTTGGGGAGGGGGGAGTGTTCATTACAATAGACACCAAGGACCTTTTTAGTTGTATACCTCATAGTACTGGGTTGGATTGGTTTTCTGACTTCTTAATGATGAATTTGGTATTGAACAAGGGCTTATAAATACTTATACTCAGCTTATGGATTTTGTTTTAAAAAACAATTTTGTGTGTGTGTATAGATATTTATATATATATATATATATATATATATATATATATATATATATATATATATATATATATGTATGTATATATAGATATACTTTTTTTTGGCCTCCTTTTTGCTAATATAGTGATGGCCTGGTGGAATAAACATTTTCTATTTTGTTCTTTAATTTATTCCTTTATATCTTCGTTACCTTGATGACTTGTTTGTGGCTTGGACTGGGCCTTTAGAGCATATTTCTGTGTTTATTGATTACCTTCATCAAAGTACCAACTTTTTAAAATTTACTTATATAGTTGAAAAATTAAATATTTCCTACTTGGATGTACTGATCACAAAAATTGGTGATGGGTACATTAAGTCAACAATATTTAGAAAGCCCACATACTCAAATGGTATGCTTCATTTTTCTAGTAGCCATCCTATGCATGTAAAGCGAGGGATTATCAAGGGCCAGTTTTTTAGAGCTGCCCGGATGTGTCTCTATGTTTAACAATTTTTTATTGGAATGTGATTTTCAGCTAAATGTTCCTTGATGGGGGGTATCCGATTAGTTTGATATGTAATATAAAACTGGAGGTTATTAACCAGAGAAATAATGGCTTTTATATACCCCTATACTGACAAGTTCAGAAATGGCTTCAAATGATCAATCTATGTTACTCCCCAGTATTAATGATTGTTATATTAATAGTGGAGGTACGAATAATGGTGAAATACAAAAAGATATTGATAATACCCAGGTGAGTGCAAGTTCTTTTATTTGCACCTATTCTAGTGACAGTTATTTAGTGCTGGATATTGTTAGAAAAAACTGGGTAATTCTTATGCGTGAACAGGCTATGCTAGATACTTTTGGAGACTATCCTAATTTTATATTTCGAAAAGGAAAACATTTCAAGAGTTTACTTGAAAAAAACCCTTGATGTTGAAGTAAAAGGGCGTATGGCACCCTGTGTCACCAATGTAAGCACATTTTAAGGACATCAACTATTAACCTTTGTGGTAAGAAGATCATGGTGAGAGGGAAATATAACTGCCATACCCATGCAGTGGTTTACGTTGCTGTCAGTTCCCAGTGTCCAGCCTTTTATATTAGGAAGACACAGCATAAACATGCACAACGAATTTATGAACACCTTTATGAAATACGCCAGCAAGAAGAAAAAAATGCTTTATGCAGACATGTTAAGATTTTTTCTGATCATACTTTTAAATTCTTAGTGATCCAACAAGTCAAGTGTGAAGCGGGGGGGGGGGGGGCTGGAAATTGCATCTTGAAGAGAAAGAAGCTTGGTGGCAAGTCTTTTTAAATGCTTATTCCCCACCAGGGCTCAATGATGCGATACCTATTTCTAGTAAGCTAAAATTAAAAGTTTTTGATAGATGAATAGTTCTTATTTAAATGGTCACAAATTACTTTTTATGTATAAGTAATGTGTGTGTGTGTGTGTGTGTGTGTGTGTGTGTGTGTGTGTGTGTGTGTGTGTATATATATATATATATATATATATATATATATATATATATATATATATATATATTTATTTATATATATATAATATGTATATTTTTTATTTTTTGTATACATTTTGATGTTTATATTTTAAATATGTCTTTTTATAGTTATTAGAAGGGGTAACAGCAAGATGTTAAGTTGTCTATCTCACCTTCATTCTTGCTGGATGGGTTAGGAGCCGATCCTCGGCTCCAACTCGGCCACTCTAAAAGCTCGAGAGGTAGTTCCACCGGCTCAAGGCTCCCCTATATCCCACAATGCTAGGCGGTAACTCCTCAGATCTCGTTTGCCGCTATAGCGATCGAGGTGCGTTCCTACCGGCTCAGGTTAGTTTTTGAAAAACTAGTTTTTTCTTAGCTTTTTTCCCCTTTTTTTTAAATAGTTTTATACTGTGAGTAGTCCCATTCCCAGTAAATTTTTTCCCTTTTTCCTAAAACTCACCAAAAAAATGTTTTCCCGTGGGCCTTAGGCTCAGTCCCTCCCATCCTAGTAGTGAGTGACTGTGTTTATAGGGATTTATTTGTCTAACTTAATTTAATTTAGTTTAAATTAATTTCTAAGTGTAATCGGTGTGTGTGTGTGTGCTTGTGTGGTTACACTTCTTTTCTTAGACATGTCTAAGGACTCAAAGGTCTCAGGCTTTAAGAAGTGTGACTCGTGCTGTCAGAAGATGTCTCTGACAGACGGTCACACTTCTTGTGTGTACTGCCTGGGACCTTTGCACCTGCAGGACTCATGTGCTGTTTGCCATGGCTTCAGCCCTAGAGTCCTGCAGGAGCGCAAAAATAAGCTCATTCTGAGGGGCTTATTGAAGCCTGAGGGTCCCCCCACTCAGTCTTCGGGGAAACCCTCGAAGCCTACCAGACTGTCGGCTCCGGTCTCTGAGTCGTCTTCTGGGGCTTCGAAGGCTGTTCGAACATCGGCTCCAGCCGGAGCTGATGACTCTCGAACTCTTGTACCTGCTATTTCCTCGGCTTCGGCCGGAGCCGAGGCAGACATTGGTGAGTCGGCTCCGATCAGGTTGTCGGAACCGACTTCCAGAAAAAGGTCCCGGTCACCATCTATCGGCTCTGTTCATGCGGCTCCAGCATCTCCATTGCTGTCTGAACGGAGCCATAGATCTCACTCCTCTAGGTCGTCGAGACTTTCTGATCATGACCTTCAGAGAGTAGTGAGTCGACTTCTTAAGTCCGAGGCACTGGCCCAGATGCTTCAAAGCCCGACTCAACAGTCGATGGCTAATCCCATCATTCAGAATATTCCTCCTCCGACTCCTGTGAGTTCGGAGCCGGGGTGGCTCGGACCCGAGACTGTGGCTGCATCGGAACCAATACCTTTGTCTTCGGTACCGTCGTCTGCTCCGATTTCTTCCTTGGAGGAATCTCGGCACCGGATTTCCCTCGTCTGCTCCGAGGGGGCGAGTGGCATCGGACCCTTGTCCGACCCCGCTCTCCCTCTCGGTGCTTCGGCGCTGGTGAGTTCGGCTCCGACTTCGGCCTCGGAGCCATCACTGTCAGTGCCGGGGGAGGTTTTCAGCTTTTCGGAGCGGAGACCTCCGGCCCTGCCTGACAGGAGTGCCTTCGAGGTCATGAGGAGCGTGTTAGAACCTGGTTCAACCCCACAGTCTGCTCCATCTGCCCCCCCCTCCACAGTGCCTCTGGTGATTTCTGCTCACTCTCTCATCCCGGATCGCAGAGAGCCAGCTCCTCAAGTATCCCCAGTGGGGATCTCCTCCTCTTCTGAGGCCTCTCCTGACCCGGTAGGAGAGCCTCCTAGGAAGAGGCAGTGCAAGAGGAAGCACATCGACTCCCCTGAGTCTGTCATCTCTGACACAGATTTAGAGGTTTCTGAAGGTTCCCCTCGTTCCCCCTCTGAAGAAGTCTCTTTTGCAGACATCCTCGAGATCTTAAAACAGAGGGGGAATTGGCCAGCCCTCAACCCTTCAGAGGATGAATCTGTGTATCTTGAGGCGTTTGGCTCTCGCCATTCCACCTCCTGGGTGTCCCCTCCTTTTGACCCCCTTATGCAGGTGGTGGCAAAGAAGGCCTGGACGGCTCCTGACTCTGTGGATCCCACCCCCAGGAGACCTTCAAAGTTTATCACCGCCCCCAAGGACAAGGAGTTTTTGACCAAAGCCGTCTCTGTGGATGCTATGGTGGTGGCTGCAGCCACCAAGAAGGAGCTAGCAGATCCTTCAGTGCCTGTCCATCCTCCTAACAAGGAGTCTAGGACTATGGACAGGTACGGGAAGCGGATGTTCTCGTCAGCGACCTTCTCTATGCGCTCGCTGAACTACCTGTGTCATTTCACTTGTCTCCAGAGAGATTTGATCAAGGAAGCGAGTGAAATGTTAAAGGACCCAACAGCTGCGGGTTTTCAGGACTGGATGAACTCTCAGCTGGCTACCCTCAATTCAATAGTTAACTCCTCCATGCGCCTCCTTTCGTACGCGGCTGATGGAGCGAGTAGAGCGGCAGGTACAGGTGTGGCCTTACGTTGGCACGCCTGGATGCGGCTATGTAATTTTGCGGACCCTTTGAAGGCATCCTTCACTAACTCCCCGTTTGATGGATCATCCCTCTTCGGTCCTCAAGTGAAGGAAACCCTGACTAGGTGCAAGACGGAAGGCAAGACTCTTTCTGCCGTTGGAGTCCGTTTTTCTACCCCTTCTAGGCCTTACCCTAAAGGCCAGAAGGGGGGAAAGATGTGGTTCCGCAAACAATCTCAAGGAGCATTGCCTGACACACAGTCGGTTCCTCTCTAGAGGCAGAGGGGGGAACAATAATGGTAGATGCCGCCCTAGAGGCAGAGGGGGCCCGCAGAATCAGGGCAGTCGAGAAACCTTTTCCGACAAGCCCTTTCAGCATCCCTGAGGTGTTGCCCGACTGTCCACCTTCGGAGGCAGTCGGGGGAAGATTATCTCTGTACCCAGAAGCCTGGCAATCCCTAACTCAAGACAAGTGGGTACAGACTATCATTTCCGAAGGCTATACAATCCCGTTCTTTTGCTTTCCAAACCAAGCAAATAAATCCCTTCCAGACGTTCCACCCAGTCAAAGGGGGCAAGCAGCTTTAGAAATATCAAAGCTGCTTGCAAAAAGAGCCATTCATCCAGTTCCAGCAGACCAACAAGGATCCGGAATCTACTCCAAATTCTTTTTGGTTCCAAAGAAAACAGGGGACTGGAGACCCATTTTGGATCTCAGCAACTTGAACAAGTCTGTCAAGAAAACAAAATTTCGGATGGTCACGCTGCAGTCCATTCTACCCCTTTTGGGGCGGGACAACTGGATGTGCTCTATAGATCTCCAGGATGCGTACTACCACATCAAAATGAGCAGACGCTCCAGGAGTTTTCTCCGCTTCAGGCTGGGAACCAGTCATTTTCAATTCAGGGCCCTGCCCTTTGGTCTCACTACAGCCCTTCGAGTGTTTACCAAATGTATGGCAGTGGTCGCCTCTCATCTGAGACATCAAGGATTCCAGGTGTTTCCATATCTAGATGACTGGCTCCTTACAGCCCCCACCAAGCATCTTCTGCTTCTCGCCAGAGACTATACCTTTCACACATGTCAGACATTAGGCATTTCAATAAATTTTGAAAAGTCTGTTTTGTCGCCTTGTCGTGTTATTACCTTCATAGGCGCAAATCTAGACACAGTCAGCATGTCAGCCAGACTCACAGAGCAGAGAATAGCGGACATACACAGACAAGTCTCTCTTATCTTGCAAAGCAGCAAAATCAGAGTCAAACTAGTCCTGAAGGTCTTAGGGTTAATGGCGGCTGCTATCCCTCTTCTTCCTTTAGCCAGGTTCCATATGAGAATTTTACAATGGATGCTCTTCACTCGGTGGTCGTACCAACAACTTCCAATGTCCCATGCCATTGCGATAACACAATCATGCAGGAATCATCTTTCTTGGTGGATAACGTCCCCCCAGCTCTTCCTAGGAAGACCTTTTGTTCCTCCCCCTCCGGTTGCTACACTGACAACGGACGCCTCCCTGATCGGGTGGGGGAGCATTACCAGGGCAGGACGGTCCAGGGCATATGGCAACCTTTCGAACGCCACTTGCACATGTCCTAGAGATGAGAGCAGTGCTTCTAGCGTTGCAAGCCCTACAAGACTCTCTTCCCAAAGGGGCTATAGCAATTCAGACGGACAATATGTCTGTAGTGTGGTACATCAACAAACAGGGCGGAACCAGATCCTACCCCCTATGTCGAGAGGCACTCAGACTATGGCAATGGGCGATTTCTTCTCAGCGGTTTCTGTTAGCAACGCACATTCCCGGGAAGTCCAATGTAATTGCGGACAAATTGAGCAGAGCTATTCTCATGCCTCACGAGTGGTCTCTGAAAAATTCAGTGTTGGACAAAATTTTTCGAAAGTGGGGCCGGCCTTATTTTATTTATTTTTATTTTACATTTGTTGACCGGGCTAGTCTAGCTGGAGAATATTTCCATTTTCAGTAGAGGCCCGGGGAGAAAAGCTCCATAAAACATACTAGTAAGACATACTAGTAAAAAAAAAATGAAAAAAAGACAACAATACAAAAACTACAGCAAACAAAGACATAAAAAATACCTAGTCAAATTACAAAAGAAAGACATTTCAAGGATAAAAGTAATTTTGGGTAGCCTATTAGAGTGCAAGTAAATTTGAATGTTAATAAGATTTAGAAATGGTCAAAAGAGAAAAACAAAAGTCAGTTGAGTAAGAGAGGAGAAATAGATGCAAAAAAAATAAAGCAGATCTGAGGTATTAAACAATACATAAAGCGAGAGTTAGTTATAGAGATAGCTTAAAACAAGCATAGGGGCTGAATAGTAGAGTGGAGAAAGTAGAGGTGAAGAAAACAGAGTTTTGCTTTGCTTGGCCTTGCTGCGACCTTTTCGCTACTCCCCAAAACAGCAAGTGCGATGATTATTTCACCCTCTTTCCCCAACCAGGCCATCCCAGCAGAGACGCTCTAGTCCACGTTTGGCCCCGGGGACTTTTGTATGCCTTCCCTCCCTTTCCACTGATATCTCAACTAATACAGAAAGCCATAGCTCAGAAAGCTTCCGTGATCCTCATTGCCCCTTACTGGCCCCGACAGATTCGGTTCCCATTTCTTCACCGTTATCTGCTGGAGCAACCCTGGCATCTGGACCCAGTTCCAGACCTCTTGACCCACCAGTCGGGTCAGTTGCACCGCTCCCTCCCTTCTCTGAACCTCACGGCATGGTTTCTCCAATTCCAACTCTAGCCAGGCTTCCCCTAATATCTCACTCAGTCCGAGATATTTTAATAGCCTCTCATAAATCTTCCACTAGGAAGATTTATCATAGTAAATGGAAGTGTTTTTCCTATTGGGCGCATTCAAAGGATATAGATCCTTTCACTGCTTCCATTCATTCAGTTCTAGATTTTCTAGCCGAACTTTTCCACTCAGGTTCATCTCCTTCTACCATCAAGGTTCAATTGGCAGCTATATCCAACTTTCATGTTGGAATCTCAGAGTCCTCCATTATGTCTCACAAACTCTGCAAGGCCTTTTTAAAGGGAGTTTTTCTCAAACCTCCTATCAGGGATCCTCCTCCTCTATGGGATCTCAACTTAGTTCTGACATCCTTGATTCTTCCCCCCTTTGAACCTGCGGCTTCATGCTCAATGAAATTGCTATCTTGGAAGACTCCCTTTTTGGTAGCTATTACTTCAGCCAGAAGAGTTTCTGAAATTCATGCTCTGTGTAGTCGATCCCCTTATATTTTGTTTCATAAGGATAAGGGTGTCCTTACGTACCAACCCATCCTTTTTGCCTAAGGTAGTTTCTCCGGCAAATTTGAAGCAAGCCATTGATCTTCCTGTGTTTTTTCCTAACTATTCCAACAGATCAGAACAAAAATTGCATTGGTTAGACGTTCATCGCCAACTTATGTACTATTTGGACAGGACCAAACAATGTAGGAAGTCTGATCAACTGTTTGTTTCCTATGCAGAAGGCAGAATGGGCCTTCAGTTTCTAAAGTATCTCTTTCTAGATGGCTTACTTCGTTGATTACCCTTGTGTATGAGATCAGACATCAACAATTGCCAACCAAACCCAGGGCTCATTCAACTAGAGCCTTAGCTATATCTATAGCTTTCCAAGACAAACTGCCTATTGATTCCATTTGTGCAGCAGCTACTTGGGCTTCTCCCCATACCTTCATTTCTCATTAGAAGTTGGACTTCGCCTCTAGAGGCCGAGCCAACTTTGGTTCCACTGTACTCAAGAGTCTGTTCCGATAGGCCACCCGGGACAAGGTGCTAGGGACGCGGTCCCATCCAGCAAGAATGAAGGCGAGATAGACAACTTAACATTTAGAAGTTATGTACCTACCATAACGTTCCATGTTAGTTGTCTTCTTCTCGCCTTCTTTCTTGCGTCCCACCCTCCTTCCCCCTAGCCTGGACAGACCTAGAGGAGTTTGTTTGTGACCTTTATTTTTCTACCACCTCTATATATATATATATATATATATATATATATATATATATATAAATATATCTTCAGTCAGGTTTAGGACACCCTTTAGGCATCCTATAGAGGTGGGTTATCCATTTTCTTCCATTTGATGGAACTTTTTCCTAGCTGGGCCTAGCTTACAAACGAGATCTGAGGAGTTACCGCCTAGCATTGTGGGATATAGGGGAGCCTCGAGCCGGTGGAACTAGCTCTCGAGCTTTTAGAGTGGCCGAGTCGGAGCCGAGGATCGGCTCCGAACCCATCCAGCAAGAAAGAAGGTGAGAAGAAGACAACTAACATGGAACGTTATGGTAATTACATAACTTCTAATTATAGCCCTTGATGTTACCCTTTCTAATTTGTCTGCTCTCGCTTTTGCCATTTTCCCTATACTGTCTCCCCTCTCCTTTTTCTCTCCACTTACCTTAAGCAGTGGTAACTGCCTCAAATTTTTGTTGCAAATAGCAGATGTATTAAACTATGAACATAGTTTAAACAACCTCACATATCCTAATGTAAGAAAGTCTTATTATGTTTCATATTTAGCTGATTTCTCCTTGACAAATGCTCTCTATCTACATTTAACTAAATACTTTTTCTTTATATTTCTGTAAGAATTCTATCTGAATACAGTGTTTGCTTAAATTGTATGACTTTGTAACTACTGATCTCTCATTATTTTTATCAAGTTTATTTATTTTTTTTTCCTTCTTATACTTGTACATTATAAATGTTTTAATGATGCTGTGGAGCTTTTCTCCCTGGGCCTCCACTGAAAATGGAAATATATCTAGTTGGACTAGCCCGGTTAACAAATGTAAAGTAAAAATAGATACATAAATAAAATAAGGTCAAATGCTTTTGTTGCTTTTAATTTATTAGTAACCTTTCTCTAGGGCTCTTTCTCTATTCAAGTAATATAATTAATTGCAATTTGTTTTTAATTGATTAATTGCTTTATTTAAAATGAATATACAAGCTTTCTAAAGAGTGGTTTATTTTGTCTGAAGAAGTATGGTGATGCTCACCAGACGACTGCACTTGTGTGTAATAAATTATCTTTGGGTGCTATTTTCCAGGTTTCCAAGCTCGTGTGCTTATTTTTGGACTATTAGAACTGTGTTTGGTACTTGCTTCCCCAAAAAAGAAGGCCACATTTTCCAGGCCTGAACCTACTTCTGCACCTCCTCCACCCATTGTCCCCCCTGTGGCCGATGTTTGCCTGGAAATAAGTATGGAACCAGCTGAGTTAGGTATAATTGGTCACATTTGGGAGACCCCAGAACCTAGGGCTGAAAGCACATCCATGGAGGTTTTGCAGACTTCGGGTGCCGATTACAAGGGGGAACCTCTGCTTGTATCGGATGTCCAGACCGGTCCTTCCACTGCTTTAGAACAGTCTGAAACTAGGCCCTACGCCCTTCAGGCCTACCTCTTCCTCAAAAAGGAAACAAAAGACAAAACATGTCTCTCCTCCTTCACAAAACCTGCCTGATTGGCAAGGTTTCTCTCAAAGCTCATTTAATGCCTTCATGGCCTTTAGGCCTTCTATACCTGCTTCCCCTCCAGTTATCAGTCCTAGGTCTCAGACTGAATATCCTCACTCTCTTGATGCTGAGGACTCTTCAGATTCCTATTCAGAAGACTCCTTTTCCTATGCCTGTTAGATGCCTTCCCCTCTTGGGTAGGTCTCTGCCAAGGAGGACTCTGCTGAGGCAGACCCCCCAGAAGAGGACCTCACCTTTGGTGAAGCCATCTTTAAAATGAGAGAGTTTTTTTAAATGAGATTCCACTGAAATGTCCGAGGTACAAAAGAGGAATTACAGACTCTTACAAATGGGCATCCCTTCACCTTCTGCCATCCCTCCAGTCTTGCCAGCCTTTTTGGACGCCTTCAATGCCACCTCTCAAAACCCCGATTCCCAACCACCAGCCCCTAGAAGGTCTGACAGGTTCTATTAAGGTCCCACATGGGGCCAAATTTCTGATTAAATGCCCTGTTGCAGACTCTGGTACTGGTTCAGTCTCTGTAGACCATACTTCCAGATTACTTCCCTCCACCTCTCTCCTTCCCACTGATAAGGACAGTAAGACCATGGAATGCATTGGCAAAAAGTATACACCTCTGGCACTTTGGCCTTTAGGGCGGTCATCTACCAGACACACACCTATCAAAGGTATGCCCTGACTGTTTTTACCCAGGTTTCTAAACTTTTGGCTGATCTCCCAGACTAGTCTTCAAAGGCCCAAATATCTAGCCTCATCTCCTTGTCCTCACAAGTGACAAGACACTTGATCAGATGCAGCTATGCTGCTGCAGAGGCCTCGGTGAGATCTGAGCTTCTGCCTTGGTGCTTAGAAGGTATTCTTGGCTGAGACTCCAACCCCTACCTGATGATATCAGGGCTAAACTTCTGAATTGCACCCCTGGACAATTCTGCCCTTGTTGGGACTAAGTGGCCGAGCTTTTCAAAGCACTTCAGGAAAATGTGAAGGAATTACAAGACTTAAAACATTTATTTGTGTCTCCAATACCTAAATTCCGTAGGAATTATCCCACCAAGACACAGTTCATCAGTAAACATTCTGCTACTACTCCTCATTTTACAAGCAAAAAGAGCTCTAGGAAACAGCAGTCTACTTCCAGGCCTGCTCAGACTCCAGTTCAGAAACCTCAGTTTCAGGACAGGGCAGGTAGTCTGTGACTACCTGCTTTCCCTTTCACCCCCTCCGGATTCCATTCCTCTATCAAAAAGACACTCCCACTGTCTTCCCATCTTGCAAAGCATTACCTCAGACATGTGGGTCTTGTCCATTATAGAAAAGAGTTACTTCGTGACTTGGGTCATTCCTCCCTCCTTAAGAGGCATCCCACAGCCACCGAAGGACCAGCTCCTCTTTTTTCCAGGCAGTCTTAGACAGCCTCCTCTCTCAAGGGACTATCGAACCTGTCCCCCTGTCAGAAAAGGGAAAGGGCTTTTACTCCAGACTTTTCCCTGTCCCAAGGAAAGATGGCCCATGGAGACCCATCTTGGATCTCTCCCACCTCCAACCTTTTTCTACAAGTACCCATTTTTTGCATGCTTACTCTCCAGACTCTCTTCTCCCAGCTAATGCCTCAGGCATTCCTGGCCACTTTGGACATCAAAGATACAGGTCTTACATATTCCTATAAGACCCAACTGCAGGAAGTACTTCAGTTTGTGTAGGTTCCTCACATTTTCAGTTCTCTGCCTTGACCTTTGACTATCTACTGCTCCAAAACTATTCACCAAATGTCTGACTCCAGTAGTAGCCTATTGCAGGGTCCAAGGGATTCAAATTTTTCCATACTTAGATGACCTCCTGATCCAGGCAGGTTGTTCCCACTTCCTTACATCAGTCTCCCAAAAGTAATCTCTGTCCTGCACTCCCTGGGGTTCAACATCGATTTTCCAAAGCCTAAACTAAGGCCCTCCCAAGACCAGATTTTCTTGTGGTGCAAAATAAGGACAGATGTTATGAAGGCATTCTTTCTACCACAAAAGGTGGAAAGTCTGAAGCAATACCTGCAGTTTGTCCTCCATGGCACTGCTATGACAGTGAGACTATATCTCAGACTCCTAGGACATATGGCCTCCACTGTACCCATGTTGCCACTGACAAGACTCCACATGAGAACTTCAGTGGCACTCGAGGTCCACATGGACCCAACACTCCCACCCCTTAGACCACAACATTCCCTTCCTAGCATGCCTAAGGAAGGAGATCCTTTGGTGGTTGGATCAAGTCTCTCTCAATCCAGGACTTCCATTACAATCCACAACCCTAGTCCAGGAGATGTACACAGATGCCTCAGACCTGGGCTGTGGAGCTACTATGGGCAGATTGAAGGTGCAAGGCAAATGGACAGGCCTGTTCAAGCGGGGGACACATCAATATCAGAGAAATGAGAGCCATCATCTTTGCTCTGAGGGCTTTCCTACACATTCTGAAGCAAAGCCCTCTGCAGATGTTCACATAGAACACTACAGTTCTCTGGTATGTGAACAAACAGGGGGAACAAAATCTTACTTGCTGTGCAGACTTGCCCTCCAGGCCTGGGAATTGGTGGTCCAACATGGAGGCAACCTGCTTGGCACTCTGTATTCTCTCAGATCAGAACACTAAGGTAGATGTCTTGAGCAGGTCCATGTTTCAATCCCACAAATGGTTGCAGTGCAGGGATGTGTTCCTGGGCATAGTCCACAAATGGGGTACTCCACAGATAGATCTGTTTGCCTCCCTTCTTAACAGACAATGTCCTCTCTTTTGTACCAGAGCACCCAGCCCCCTAGCGAGGCAATGGCCACATTTTCTATCTCATGGAAGGGGATGTTTCTCTATGCATTCCCCTCTTACCACTCCTACAAAAAGTCCTGTTGAAAATTCATCAGGAAAAAACAAAAATCTTGTTGGTGACTCCCTTTTGGCCAAGACAGCATTGGTTCCGCCTCCTTCTGCATTTAGCTAGGGGCAGTCATCGCAAGTTACCTCGCAGAGTGGACCTTCTCACACAAAACAAGGAATCCCTAATCCATCCCCACCTGGAATCTCTGAACTTAAACTTGTGGGTGATAAGAGTTTTGATCCCTAATGTCCTGCAGGAGGCCAGGAAACCCAATACTAGGAGATCTTGCTTGTCTAAATAGAAAATATTCTCCATCTGGGGTCTTTAAAGACAGCTAGACCCATTTTAAGGAGAGGTCCCTTTAGTACTGTCCTATCTGTGTGTGTTGTTGCAGACAGGGCTGGCATATTCTGCTAAGGACCACCTAGCTGGTATTTCGGCTTGTCTGCCTCTTGACCCTCCCCTTGCCCCCTGACTTCCAGTGAAGTTATTCCTTAAGGAAGTATTGCACCTCAGGCCCACCAGGAGGCCAGTTTTAACCCCATACCCTCACTGACCTGAACTATGTTTTAGAGAAGCTCACTGTTGCTCCTTTTGAACCAGCATCAAAAGCCTCTCTAAAATATTGCAGTTAGAAGACTTTTCTGGCCCTGACATCAGCCAGAAGAGCGTCAGAACTTCAAGCCCTCATGGCCACCCTACCTTTTCTAATCTTCCACAAGGATAGAGTGACCCTAAGGACCAACCCGTCCTTCATGCCTAAGGTGGTGAATGAGCTGTCCCTGAACCAATGTATTCATCTCCCCTCCTTTTTTCCACATCCCCAGAATGACAGTGAGAAAGTCCTAAATTTCCTTGATGTTCACAGACAGCTAAGATTCTACCTTGACAAGACCAAGTCCCTTAGGAGATCAGAGCAACTGTTTCTCTCTCTTCTCTCCAGGGCTCTGGGAAAAGCGGTGACAAAACAGGCTACTTCTCTCTGGATTTCCAGGGCCATCTCCTTTTGTTACACCTACCATAGCAAACATCTAACCTCAAAAATTCAAGACCATTCCACTAGAGCCATGACCTCATCTGGAGCCTTCTTCAAAGGGCTGGACACTTCTTCCATTCTAGAGGCAGCTACCTGGACATCTGTCAGTACCTATGCCAAACACTTCAAACTGGATCATATTTCCAGGTCTAGAGCAGGGTTTGCTAGGGCAGTCTAGCATATTCTAAACAAGTCAGTAAGTTTGAGTCTAAACTATTAAAATATTGCCCTGTATGGTAAAATACATAATATATGTGATTTATAATGTTTGTAAATGTGAACTTCATATGGTTTGATTACTGTTATGTAAATATAAATTTGCCTGTGTCACGAGTTATAATTCAATAAGAGGTTTTTTTTTTTTTAAAAAAAAATTATACTCGTATGTATGTATGTGTGTATATGTGTGTGTGTATGTGTATATATATATATATATGTATATAAAATGAGTTTCTAAAAGAATGTATTCACAATCAATGGGTATCTAGGGGTTTAAGACTTTTCACATTTCCTAATTAGATTATGTAGGGCAATCAGTTTAATCGCAAATTAATTTGTTTGATAGATTTGGAGCAGAACTCATGAAAGCGATTAAAAAAAAAAACAGATGGATTCATAGTTTATCTATTAGAAAAAATGTCCATGTTTCAAGTTGAAACTAATGCACTTCATAAACATGTGAGGAATGCAAATATAGTTCGTTGTAGTTCTTCGTTTTGGAGCAAGTATCCTGTAATTTGAGAGGAGGATCCTGGGAAACTAAAACTGAATACTTAGTTGTATTAGAAGCTGAAATTAAAGGGACAGTCCACTCCAGATCTAAATGATATTTGTATTTGTAGTGTTCCAAAATTATAGGCCAATAGAATTGCAATTATGTTAAAATGTGCTTTATATTTGTTTTCATAACTTTTTCTTTTAGTCTTCATATTAATTTTTTTAACACTTTTTATGGGCTTGTAGTTATAGGATTGAGAGTCATATGATTAGTACTTTTGTATGCAAAATATGCACTTTGACAGGATGAATGGTCTGAAGCCATGGTTCTCCACAACCATTTATACACGAAGGCACTGCAGTGGTCACTACAGTTCTAATAAAAACAGCCTGAAACCACTAAGTCCAACCTGTTTCCCAGGGTATCACAATTTTGGACTAGTATTGGCTGCATATGTTTGTCCATCTTAACAGGGGCATGCTCTTCAGTTGACATCCCACTTCCCATGTTACCATGAATGCTTTTACCCTGGGAGTGAGGGGTATTTCAAGACTTGGCTGTGCAGGAATTATGGGTCACCACAATAATTAGAAATCTCCATTAGTGTTTTGGTGCTGTGGGCTGTATACCTTGCTTTACAGTTCTGATTCAAATTCATATCCCAGAAAGAAACTTGTGACAGACATACTCTCAGAACATGTATGCTGCTCCCTAAAGACTGGTCAGTAGACCACTAGTTAGCCAATAGTCTTCTGGCAGTAAGGCCAGCCAGTACTGGGCCTCTATGCTTGGCAGTTAATTGCAATATTTCAACCAGTTTTCTCTCTCATGCCATTAGCCTTGCAAATGACTCTTTAGTAGGGAGATAATTTCAGGGACTTATGCCTTCATACCAGATCAAATGATAGACAAAAGCCATCCAGAAAGCAAGCAGGTCTACTCCCAAAGAATGCTAATACCTTTTTCAGCTGCAAAAAATATTATTACCACTGCTGGCCATCTATAACAGAAGTACCTTCAGGCTGTCAGATTAGCTTTTCTGCTTCTAAATGTGTCCTACAAACTGTTACCACAAAGAAGTTGTAGATATCTTAACCTCCTCACAGAAGCTCTTCATTGCAAAAAACAAGGGAACAGAAACAATTTAACAATTTGGTGATGAAAATGGTCTGAGCCCGCTGGTCAGTTCTGCTTAACTCAGTAAAGTCCTTATTTATTTCATGAAAAAATTACATTTAGCAGCAGTTTCTAGTTTCTCTGCAGCCGAGTTAGTAAAAGCTTCCTCATAGGTAGAATTTAAAGCCCATAGTCTTAGACCCTGTGCTTTTTTGGGAATCTTTACATTTCAGAGAAATTCAGCAGGTTACTGTTTGAGCTGGAAGCAGTGGCAGATCTGAAATATCTGTACACTAAAACATTTTGCTTGGTGGCCATTACTTTTGCTAGAAAGATTTCCATGTTAACAAGCCATGTCAGTCAAACCCCCTCTGTTTTTCTCACAGAGAATGTGGACTTCCAAAACAAACCCTTAATTTCAGAGTAGCCACAGAGATCAAACTAATCCAATCTGTTAACCTTCCAGTCTTCACATCATCAGTCAACAAAGAAAAACACCTTCTGTATTGTATGAATGTTGGCAGTCATCTGAGATTCTTCTTGAACAGAGCAACAACATTTAGTTGAATTGAGCAGCTGATCATTTCTTATCCCCTGTAAAGAAAAGGTCTTCATGTGTTAAAAAGTCAACTCTGTCTAGGTGGTTACCAAAGTGCATCCGGCTGTGTTACTTTATGAAAGACAGATTTTTCTCAGTGGCCCATGGCAACTCCAACAGCATTGTGGCCCCTTCCACAGTATTCCTGCAGAATCTCAGTGGATGACATTTGTATAGCAGCCACTTCATCAAACCATTATTTTGCTAAAGACTACAAGTTAGATTTCGCGTCCGGCACAAGGTCATCCTTTAGAGGCTACATATTTGTTAAAGGAATTGGAATCTTATAGACAGAACCCCCAAGGAAATAAAGCTGAGGGTTCTGTCCTAGTCCTACATGTCTGCAAGGAGCACTTCTTTATAGATGATAAATGTATGTATGTCCTAACGGTAATGCTAGATATGCAAGAAGCACA
The DNA here is from genome assembly GCF_019279795.1 of Protopterus annectens. Classification (NCBI taxonomy): domain Eukaryota; kingdom Metazoa; phylum Chordata; order Ceratodontiformes; family Protopteridae; genus Protopterus; species Protopterus annectens. The sequence continues at coordinate 1,641,564,600 of NC_056741.1, read as the reverse complement.
TCCATCCTGGATAACGGTTATCCACCCAACTGTTTCTCTCCCAAGGTATGTAGTGAGGAAAGATTCCACTTCATAATTCTTTACCCCTGAGCAAACTTGCTGGGTGGCTGGCTGGCCGGCCTTGCCTGACTTTTCTTTGTTTTCCAGAGGTTGTTTTTCTCCTGTTGCCATAAGTGTTTCCTTACATTCTGCAAAATCCTGGAGATGTACAAGAAGAGAACTGTGGAGAGAGAAAGGTAGAGGGAGCAAATAAGTCTGAAAGGTGAGTGTTGAGCAGTCCTGACGCCTGCAGTGCATAGTCCTGGAGTCTAGTCTTGCATCAGGCATTATGGTAAGTATATAACTTTGGCTGGTGATCTTTTTCTTCCTCCACCTCTACTGAAAATGTTCTTCCTAGTCAGAACTTCCATTTAGTAAGCTTGTATACATAGATTAACAATAGCCATTCTTTGCACTTTCATATATATCGGGTAGCATGGAATGTTAAGGCTCTTGGCTGTTATCTGGCTTCTTCCGGTATCAAAGGTACATAGTGTGATTTCTTCCCACCTAAATTTGCATGCTGTATGACTGAGCAAGTCCCTTAACTAGACAATGCTCCTGGGTTGCTCCTGAAAAAGGACTCCTGTGCAGTGGACTTAACCAGTTAACAAATGTATAATAATAACAAAAAAACTGTTGTATGCTTTTGCTGGTATTGAATACTTGAACTTGGACGCACTGACTACATCAGACTCATTTAGAGAAACTTTATTATATGAGCTGAAGTAGTTGACTTAATTTGGTCTTCAACCTGTGGGATACCGAATCCGTATCATATCCGAACCGGCAGTTTCACTAGCATCTGCTCTAACCTCCTCTCTTTACCCGTAATACACCACCACTACCTTCCAACCCCAGATCTCATTTGCCGCAGCTTGCTGAAGCATCATGATCTCCTGAGCTCCGAGTAGTGAGTGGGTTTTCTGCTTATAAGCAGCTTTTTTTCTCTAAAATTTTTGAGTGTGGGTTTAGTGTAGGTTCCCCCTCCTCCTCTCGCTGGTGCGTCGTGTAATAGAACCTTTATCGTAGTTTAGGGTTAGTTTGTTAGTGTGCATTGCTTCCCATCCCCCCCAGTGTTCTGTGTAACGGTCTGAGTGGGAAAACAGGTAATTTTTTTCTCTCCTTTTTCCTTCTCTAGTGTCAGTAGCTTGGTTAGAAACACGGCTGATAAGCCTGTTTTTCAGAAGGTGCACTGAGTGTAGCCATAAATCGTCTCTTGCAGATGGCTACACTCTTTCTGTGATGTGCTTCGGTGTTGCCCATCTGAATACAGATTGCTCTATTTGCGCGGGTTTTAACCTGCTTGCTATCAAGGACAGGAAGGCTAAGTTGGCCCTGAAAGGCCTTCTTCCCACTTCTGAGGCAGTTGCCTCGTTCTCTGCTTCGGTCACAGCGGCTGCTGTGGCCGCCTCTCCTTCCTCTCTTGCCCTTGATTCTCCTCCCTCCCAGGCTGGGACTCAACCTCCCATTTCTGAGCTTGTGGAAGTGGATCGGAAAAGGGGCAGAGCGAAGGAGAGAGAGCCAAAATTTCATAAGCCAGGGAAACGTAAGAGGTCTCCAAACCTTACTTCACCCGCCAAAAGTCAGCCTAGGATCCGTGACTCCCCTCGGCTCCAATCTCAGAGATTTTCCCCGGAGTCGGAGGAGACGCATGTTCTCCATCTAGGGCCTCGGTTCCTCGCCCCAACAGGTCTGAGTCTGTGGCCTCATCGAGAGATCCACGTGTAGCTTATTGGAAGTTGACATGGATAAAATTATGAGGTTCGTTCGTACTCAGATCCAGATGGGGGTCTTGCCAGCCCCCCTCTCCCTCTGGAGGGGGGAGCTTGCTTCCTTTTTTTCACACAGATTTCTCCTTCTCCAATCCGTCCACTGGGTTTGGAGTACTCTGATCCAAGGATGGCCTTAGTCAGGAGGTCGGCGCCGACAGTACCTGCTTCTTCGATGCCGACAGCTGCTGGAGCATGTCAAATCTGACCAGTTCGGATCCGAGCGGCTGTCTGAGCCGGAACTTAGATGTTGGATCCAAGGGAGCAGAACTTTTTACATCGGCTCTGGCGTTGTCAGGCCAAGTTCCCCCTCTCGGAGTTCCTTCCACTTTGGGCCCGGCTCTGACTCTCATGTCGGATCTGGGGAGACGAGCTTCCTTATTGGTTCTCCAGGAGGTTTGTTCTCCCTCAGCATTTGACTTTGTAGAAAGGGTTCTCTCCACTGGATCAAGACCCTTGACTACCCCCTCGGCTCTATCTACGAATCCCATCATTTTAACAGAGGGACATCCCATGCTTGAAGAGCCCCAGATGGGTTCCCCCTGAGGAACAAGTTGCTTGTGAGTTTCCCCCCAGAGAGCCCCACTGGAGACACGTCTTGCAAGCATACGTGTAAGAGGAGCCCCTTGGACTCACCCGAGTCCCTCACAGAGGACACAGATTTGGATGATGGGGAAGGTTCCCTCACGTCACCTGCTGAGGTCTCCTTTGGAGACATCATGGAAATCCTACGCCAGCGGGGAAGTTGGTCCGCCTCCAAACCTTCTTCTGACAAGTCCATGTTCCTGGAGGCTTTCTGCACGGGCCCATCTACTTTCTGGGTATCCCCTCTTGCAGATCCCCTGGTGGACTGGTCACCTTGTGGGTCTGGAAGGAGCTGGACACTGAACCAATCCCTAAATGTCCTGATAAGATCTTGAGTCAGATAGACCAGTGTGGAACAAGAGCTCCCCCGTAGACGCTATGGTGGTAGCAGCAGCCACAAAAAAAGGAACTAGTCCAAGAGAGTTCCTCTGTTCATTCCCCTGACTGAGAGTCACGGATGATGGACCGCTTAGGGAAGTGGGTTTATGCATCAGCAACCTTTTCCATTAAGGTGCCGAACTACCTGGCCCACGTCATGAGACTCCAGAGCAACCTGGTCAAGGAGCTGGCTGAATCTCCCCCTAAGTCCATGTCGCAGGAGAACAGGGACTCGTTCTCCACGAGGATGGCCACTTTGAAAGCAGTCTCCAACACGTCATGCGACTCCTCTCACAAGCTACTGAAGGAGCGGCTGGGTCCAATGTTTCCATGAGGCGCAATGCCTGGCTGAGTATGTCAGTTTTCGGAACCTTTCAAGGTGCCTTTTGTCAAACCCCTTATGACGGCTTTACTCTTTTTGGTAAGACCATCAAAGAGACTTTAGTCCAGAGTGAGAAGGACAGGAAGACACTGTCTGCCATTGGAATCCGCTTCTCGAACCCTCAAAGATCCTTTTCCCGGAATCAAAGAGGGCAAAAGAAGATGTGGTTCCAGAAGTCACAGTATTCCTGGGAAACTAAGGGCTCTTATTCCACCAGAGGCAGAGGGGGACAGGATAGACGCCGGCCCAGAGGCAGAAGGGGTCTGAGGAATTTTGTGTCTCGAACCTTTCTCGAACAGGCCCGGACAGCAACCCTGAGGGATTGCCTGACTGCTCTACTCTGGAGGCAGTCTGGGGACGATTGTCATTGCACCTGGCGGTATAGGAGTCCGTAACATCAGACGGCTGGGTGCTTCAGATCATATCCAGAAGATATTCTAGCCCCTTTGTGCTTCCTCCCAAACCTTCCAAATATCTCCCAGACTTACCACCCATGCAAAGGAAGGCAGCAGCACAGTAAATCTCCAAGCTGCTAGGAAAATGAGCCATTGAACCCGTCCTCCCCCAAATAAGTCCGGATCGGACTTCTACTCCAGGTTCTTTTTGGTGCCAAAGAAAACGGGGGACTGTAGGCCCATTCTGGTCCTATCTACCCTGAACCTGTCAATTGCCAAAGAAAAATTCTAGATGGTCACACCACAGTCCATCATGCCGTACTGCAAGAGAGTGACTGGATGTGCTTGTTAGACCTCCAGGATGCCTACTATCACATAAAGATGCACAGAAGCTCCAGGAGGTTCCTCTTCTACCAGCTAGGAGTCTATCATTACCAATTTCGAGCCCTACCCTTTGGTCTCACCACAGCTCCCAGGGTGTTCAAAGTGATGGTGGTAGTAGCAGTTCACCTGAGGCTTCAGGGGATTCAGGTCTGTCTGTACCTGGACGATTGGCTCCTCACTGCTCCCACCAGGCATCTACTTTCTCAAACCAGGGACTATTTCTTAAAGCTTGCTCTGGAATTGGGGATCACAAGCAACACATCCAAATCACTTCTAAATCTTGCCCAGGTGATAGACTACATTGTGGCAAGTATAGACACCTTACAGTGCAAAATTTTCTTGACCATGGAGAGAGTACAAAACCTGAGGATGCATGTCTGTCTGATCAACTGTTCTCATCTTCCATCGGCTGAATCAGTGTTGAGGGACTTGGGTTCAATGGCAGCGACCATAATGCTTCTCAGTGTGCCCGGTTACATATGAGAGTACTACAGTGGACACTAGCTGTACAATGGTCCCTGTTGGAACTTCCATTATCGTATCCAGTACACCTCAGTCGAATCTGTCGGTCATCCCTTCTGTGGTGGATGTGCCCTCCGGAAATTTTGACGGGACGACCCTTTGTTTCAGCCCCTATCCAAGCCACAGTGACCAAGGATGCCTCCCAACTCGGGTGGGGGGGGGGGCATTGTTCGGGCAGGACATTCCAAGGCCTGTGGCCTCCTGTCAAGACCAGCTTACACATAAACATTCTAGAGATGAAGGGCGGTCCTTTTGGCGTTGCAGGCCCTTCATGCCTTTCTTACTCTGGGAACCATTGCAATTCATTCAGACAACATGTCAGTGGTCTGGTACGTCAACAAACAGGGAGGGACCAAATCTTACCCCCTTTGTCGCGAGGCCATGAGAGTGTGGTATGGGCGATCTCCACCGGTTGCTTTCTCATAGCAACGCACATTCTGGTACGATACAACATTCTGGCGGACAGGTTAATTTGGACTATTCTGATGCCTTATGAGTGGTCTTTGAATCATTCAGTAGTGGAGCAGATCTTTCTGGAGTTGGGTCAGCCTTGCTGCGATCTCTTCCCATCTCCTTCCAACACAAAGTGCAGCGTATTTTTTTGCTCTGAACCCCCTGCTGGGGGAGTCCTCCAGAGATGCTGTAGTCCATGCTTGGCCTCCCAGTCTTCTGTATGCTTATCGTCCAGTACCTCTTATTCCAAGGTTTCTACAGAAAGCTTGTCAACTGGGGCGAAAAGTAATCCTCATTGCCCCGTTTTGGCCTCACCAGGTATGGTTTCTCTTCCTTTGGTCTCATCTTCTGGCTCCGCCCTGGATCTTGGATCCCATTCAGGGTCTGATTTCACACCCATCGAGGGGGGTTCCTCATCCAAACCTGGACAGTTTGAAACTCATGGCCTGGTTGCTCCAGTTACCATGATCGCTAGGACTCATGGATTATCCTCTTCAGTTAGGTCCAT